>NC_042960.1:2859730-3133622 GCF_901001165.1 Salmo trutta
AGTCAGTTCTAGGTCAGTGTGGGTTTTCTTCCTCAGACGCGGAGCTGTAGTGTCTGCTTCTTGAGTATGCCTGTGGTGTCATTTTCTAGTGTGTGAGACACAAGATGCATCTGGAAGTGATCGTGCCTGCCTGTCATGTACTGTAGCATTCATCTGCCTTGATATTTACATCAGATTCATCTGCCAGGTAGGCTGGAAAAATGGCTGCTCATTTGACAGTTTAAACTGAGTTGTGTCTCCAGCTTTGGATAGGCTTTGTTGACTTCTAAAACGATAGACATCACCGGAATTTCTTGTGTCCATCCTACAGTCCCACCCACCGACAGACACATTTTGGTTCCCTTGGGGTTGAGGCAGGTCCTGTGGGTGTCTTTCTCCATAGTGGGATCACTGGTGTCACTCCGGACAGGAAACCACCACACAGAAAAGGGGCATTTACAACAGGAAGTGAGCTCCACTGAGCTCCACTCACTCACGCAGTTACAAAAATACAAGCCTCCCCAGTCCCCTCTACTCATTATAGTGAAGGCCCCAATCCCCAGTCTCCACTACTCATGATAGTAAAGGCCCCAGTCCCCTCTACTCATGATAGTAAAGCCCCCAGTTACCCCTACTCATAATAGTAAAGGCCACAATCCCCAGTCCCCACTACTCATGATAGTAAAGACCCCAGACCCTCTACTCATGATAGCAAAGGCCCCAGTCCCCTCTGCTCATGATAGTAAAGGCCCCAGTCCCCTCTGCTCATGATAGTAAAGGCCCCAGTCCCCTCTGCTCATGATAGTAAAGGCCCCAGCCCCCTCTACTCATGATAGTAAAGGTTCCAGTCTCAAGTCTCCTCTACTCTGTATGTCTTTGATATTAGAGCAGATAGCACATCTTACACACATGCTTGAAGACACACACACACCTTCCCTCCAGTCTGACATCCAGGTCACCGTCTGTGTCTCCTCCCCTTATCAGAACACACACACACAGAGAGACAGAGAGACACACACAGAGAGACAGAGAGACACACACAGAGAGAGAGAGAGAGAGAGAGAGAGAGAGAGAGAGAGAGAGAGAGAGAGAGAGAGAGAGAGAGAGAATACGATAGCCACCAAGCCAGGCGTTGTCACTTAGACCTGCATTACAGAGACAGATATACATACACTCACACAAGCACAGACGCACAAAGATAGGATGTTCTCTCGCCAACACAGATGACCTTTTATGTTAGTGATACAAGGGCATGTCAACACCAGAATGTCTACAGACTGTTTTCATTCATATGATCTGGGACACAAGTTCCCCATCGTAAAACTGTAGCCTAATTATATTCAGAATCCAATGTCACACACACGCAAACACACACACACACACACGCAAGGCTCATGTATCATTTTAATAGTCACAGAAAATAAGAGACTTCACAATAACAAGTTGTTTTTCAACATAGCTACAAAATGGGAGAGAATTTCAAAAATATTCTAGAAAAAATATTATGTGTACATGACATTCTAACCTAAGTATGTGTCTCCCCTTTGCAATGGACGGAGCAACTAGGTTCGTAAAATATTATCCTTTTACAGGATGTTGATGTTTCTACATCAGTGCCCCTATTCATAAAGCATGTCAGACTAGGATCAGGATCAGTTCCCCTCTGTCCATATAATCTTATTCATTATTATCTAATACTGACCCTAGACCAGCACTCTTACTCTGAGACGCTTTATGAATACCCACCAGGCCCAGATCCACATTTATGGTACCTTCAAGGCAAGTTGATTTAGGGATTGAATAGGCTATATTGACTGACTAAGGGGCATTGGAAAACAATATGATGCCAGCCAGTTACTTATCAGCCCAAACTTACCTCGGAGGCCATAAAAGTAAATTAGCAGAGATGGGGCCAAATGCTATCAGCAGGGCTGTGATAACCTACTTTAGCATCCGCAACTTAGCATGATTGCCTTGAGTCTCAAGGGTGCAGGGGTCTGGAATGTCCCGAGGTAATCCCACATTGACACTGTCCTCTATCTTCTTCACACAGCAGACATCCACCAAACACACATCCTTTACAAGGGGCTTCACCAGAAAAACACAGACTGAGTAAGGGGAGAGGACTGGAGACATGGGGACAGAGTAAGGAGAGAGGACTGGAGACATGGGGACAGAGTAAGAGGAGAGGACTGGAGACATGGGGACAGAGTAAGGAGAGAGGACTGGAGACATGGGGACATAGTATGGAGAGAGGACTGGAGACATGGGGACAGAGTAAGGGGAGAGGACTGGAGACATGGGGACAGAGTAAGGAGAGAGGACTGGAGACATGGGGACAGAGTAAGGGGAAAGGACTGGAGACATGGGGACAGAGTAAGGAGAGAGGACTGGAGACATGGGGACAGAGTAAGGGGAGAGGACTGGAGACATGGGGACAGAGTAAGGAGAGAGGACTGGAGACATGGGGACAGAGTAAGGAGAGAGGACTGGAGACATGGGGACAGAGTAAAGAGAGAGGACTGGAGACATGGGGACAGAGTAAGGGGAGAGGACTGGAGACATGGGGACAGAGTAAGGAGAGAGGACTGGAGACATGGGGACAGAGTAAAGAGAGAGGACTGGAGACATGGGGACAGAGTAAGGAGAGAGGACTGGAGACATGGGGACAGAGTAAGGAGAGAGGACTGGAGACGGTTTACGAGACCAACGCCTTACCACTTGGCCACCATGCCACTCTTCGCTGTAAAGTATATATCAACATTCTGGAAAGTAGTAGTTGTGTAAATGTGAATTTGGCACACCAATAAACTCAGTGGAGAATCTTGGGATTGAACCAAGGACCTCATACATATTTTGCATGCACTCCCCCTCTGAGCTTCCATCCCATTTCATTTGCAGATAAAATGCAATATCAATACAATGTACTTTTTATATACACCACTCCATTGAAACTACAATGAAATGATAGCAGCAATTCTTAAACCAGGTACAGACTGGGATCGAACCCATAAACTTCAGTTTTTGAAAATGACACCATAAAAGATGGCAGCCATGCCACTTCTGTTCTATAAATGTACGAACAGGGATTGAACGCATGTTCTTCAGATTACAAAACCAAATAATTTAGCACGTCTCTGTTTCCTGCTTAGAATGTCAACATTCTGTAAAGTAGGAGTTGGGTAAATAAAATAATTTTAAATGGAGAAGCTGGGGATTGAACACAGGACCTTATACAAGGAAAGCATGCACTCTACCACTGAGCTACATCCCCTTTCTGGAAAAGCAGATGTTTTATTTTATTTTATTTCACCTTTATTTAACCAGGTAAGCTTGTGGAGAACAAGTTCTCATTTACAACTGCGACCTGGCCAAGATAAAGCAAAGCAGTGCGACACAAACAACAACACAGAGTTACACCTGGAATAAAGAAGCGTACAGTCAATAACACAATAGAAAAAAAGAAAGTCTATATACAGTGTGTGCAAATAGCATGAGGAGGTAAGGCAATAAATTGGCCATAGTAGCGAAGTAATTACAATTTAGCAAATTAACACTGGAGTGATAGATGAGCAGATGATGATGTGCAAGTAGAAATACTGGTGTGCAAAAGAGCAGAAAGTAAATAAAAACAATATGGGGATGAGGTAGGTAGATTGGGTGGGCTATTTACAGATGGACTATGTACAGCTGCAGCGATCGGTTAGCTGCTCAGATAGCTGATGTTTAAAGTTAGTGAGGGAAATATAAGTCTCCAGCTTCAGCGATTTTTGCAATTCGTTCCTGTCATTGGCAGCAGAGAACTGGAAGGAAAGGCGACCAAAAAAGGTGTTGGCTTTGGGGATGACCAGTGAGATATACCTTCTGGAGCGCGTGCTACGGGTGGGTGTTGTTATCGTGACCAGTGAGCTGAGATAAGGCGGAGCTTTGCCTAGCAAAGACTTATAGATGACCTGGAGCCAGTGGGTCTGGTGACGAATAGGTGGCGCGGGCCAGCCGACTAGAGCATACAGGTTGAAGTGGCCATATCAATTCAATTTACATTTTCTTTACACTGTTCCAATGAAAGTACATTTCCATAATATCAGCTATCTTCCATAAACGTCGAACAAGGACTGAACCCATGTGCTTCAGTTTACAGAAACAGATGATTTAGCATATCTATTTCCTTCTTAGAATGTCAACATTCTGGAAAGTGGGATTTGTGCAAAAGCTAATTTAACAACTAAATACACTCAACAGAGAAGTTGGGGATTAACATTGGACCGCATACATGTAAAGTACTGGCTCTACCATAGAGATACATCCCCTTACTATAATAGCTGTGTTGCAATATTGATACAACTTGCTTTTTCTGCAAAGTCCTCCAATAAAAGAACAGGTACATGATATCAGATGTCTTTCATTAAGGCACGGACGGGATTTGAACCCATGATCTTCGGTTTACGAGACCGACGCCTTACCACTTGGCCACCATGCCACTCTATGCTGTAAATTAGGGGACAGAGTAAGGAGAGAGGACTGGCGACATGGGAACAGAGTAAGGGGAGAGGACTGGAGACATGGGGACAGAGTATGGAGAGAGGACTGGCTTCATGGCAACAGAGTAAGGAGAGAGGACTGGAGACATGGGGACAGAGTAAGGGTAGAGGACTGGAGACATGGGGACAGAGTAAGGAGAGAGGACTGGAGACATGGGGACAGAGTAAGGAGAGAGGACTGGAGACATGGGGACAGAGTAAGGGTAGAGGACTGGAGACATGGGGACAGAGTAAGGAGAGAGGACTGGAGACATGGGGACAGAGTAAGAAGAGAAGACTGGAGACATGGGGACAGAGTATGGAGAGAGGACTGGAGACATGGCAACAGAGTAAGGAGAGAGGACTGGAGACATGGGGACAGAGTAAGGGGAGAGGACTGGAGACATGGGGACAGAGTAAGGAGAGAGGACTGGAGACATGGGGACAGAGTAAGGAGAGAGGACTGGAGACATGGGGACAGAGTAAGGAGAGAGGACTGGAGACATGGGGACAGAGTAAAGAGAGAGGACTGGAGACATGGGGACAGAGTAAGGGGAGAGGACTGGAGACATGGGGACAGAGTAAGGAGAGAGGACTGGAGACATGGGGACAGAGTAAGGAGAGAGGACTGGAGACATTGGGAGACGACTGGAGACATGGGGACAGAGTAAGGAGAGAGGACTGGAGACATGGGGACAGAGTAAGGAGAGAGGACTGGAGACATGGGGACAGAGTAAGGGGAGAGGACTGGAGACATGGGTACGGAGTAGATTGTCAACCCACAATCATAGTTTCTTCTTGGAAATCTCCACTATTACTTCTCGTCTCACCTCCTAATGTGGGCTCAAGCTCTCCTGCTGCTCCTCCACTCCTTCTCCGGGTCCTGATTATTTGTCCTTTTTTCTCTGGATCCTGCACTTCTTTCATGCATCTCCTGCTGCACCTCCCGCGAGATGAGCTGCCACGGCTCTTTGCTTGAGACCAAGGCCAGATGAAGTCACCCTGCAAACTGCCTGGCAACAGATCATGTTGTGTTCTACAGTATATCTATCTCTGGTGATCTCTCTCTGTTTCTACTCACAGAAGAGTAAGAAGGAGTCAGAGCGAGGTAGAAAGAAAGAGAGAGAGAGAGAGAGAGAGAGAGAGAGAGAGAGAGAGAGAGAGAGAGAGAGAGAGAGAGAGAGAGAGAGTAGGAGAGAGAGAGAGAGAGAGAGAGAGAGAGAGAGAGAGAGAGAGAGAGAGAGAGAGAGAGCTAGAGCGTGCGTGTCAGAAAGAGAGCGTAAGTGCTCTCCGATAAAAGCCCAGGCTGAATCTCTCTCTCTCTCTCTCTCTCTCTCTCTCTCAAATTGAGAGAGAGAGAGCAAGGATATGCCTATGCGTGTCATGACTTACTCTGTTTGACCCACTCAAATATTCAGCCTGGGCTTTTATCGGAGAGCACTTACTCTCTCTTTCTGACACACACACACACACACACACACACACACACACACACACACACACACACACACACACACACACACTTGCAGGCTGCATTGAATATGAGAATGATGCAGCAGCGGCTCACCGTGTCCCTGGACCAGTGCACTGATGCTTGGCACAGCACCGAGGAGGCTGCAGGACAGAACAGAACACAACAGAATGTAGAAACCAGAACACTAGAACCAGACAATGTTCTAAGATGTTCTAGAACTCCAGGAAGCTAGAACCAGTCAGGACACAGGGGACACAAAGGCAGAACGGAACCGGACAGAATCGGGTCCAGGAATGGGAGACCAAACCCAGGACTGGAAAAGAGGCTAAACTAATCCAACCCAGATCAGAGCAGACTATTAGAGTGTAGCCCAGGACAGAACAGCAAGACAGAACCAAACTGAGTCAAACGGGACCATTGGGACCTGCTCTATCTTTATGACAGGACTCTACAGGGATATAGTACCTATCCCGGTCCAGCCTAGTCTAATCTAACCCAGGTCTGGGTGGATCTAGTACCAGTATGGCTCTGCATCGCTCTCTGAGGCTACTGCTGCTTCAGAAGTCGTTCACTGACCACATTAGGTATTCTACATTTAGAGCTCTGGACTTACTCAGTAAGACAGCACGGGACAGGAGACTGGCAGGTGAGTGTGTGTGTGTGCACGTTCGTGAGCGTGTATGTGTGTGTTCTGTTTTAGCCTTCCTGGCGTATGAGAGAAAAACTGCTGTGTCATCACAGATTTGTGTCTGAGAGAGAGAAATTGTGAGGCAGTTCTGAACCATACTGTAGTTGAACTAGTACTACAGTAGGTTATGGTACTAGGTTATGTTACTAGGTTAGGGTACTAGGTTATGGTACTAGGTTAGGGTACTAGGTTAGGGTACTAGGCTAGGGTACTAGGTTAGGGTACTAGGTTAGGGTACTAGGTTAGGGTACTAGGTTATGGTACTAGGTTAGGGTACTAGGTTAGGGTACTAGGTTATGGTACTAGGTTAGGGTACTAGGTTAGGGTACTAGGTTATGGTACTAGGCTAGGGTACTAGGTTATGGTACTAGGTTAGGGTACTAGGTTATGGTACTAAGTTAGGGTACTAGGTTATGGTACTAGGTTAGGGTACTAGGTTAGGGTACTATGTTATGGTACTAGGCTAGGGTACTAGGTTAGGGTACTAGGTTAGGGTACTAGGTTAGGGTACTAGGTTATGGTACTAGGCTATGGTACTAGGTTAGGGTGCTAGGTTAGGGTACTAGGTTATGGTACTAGGTTAGGGTACTAGGTTATGGTACTAGGTTAGGGTATTAGGTTAGGGTACTAGGTTATGGTACTAGGTTAGGGTATAGAGAGTAGAGAGATGACAGTCCTGGCATTTACTTCGTCGGCTACATTTCTAGACTGCACTCAGGTTAGATGCTGTCTCTCATTCATTAGTTATGAGTTGTTATATACATGGTCGATCCATCAGAACTCAGCTAGCGGGCTAATCTAGCATGTAGCCCCTGAATAATACAGCTCGGCTGCTTCCCGAAAGGCACCCTATTCCCTTTGTAGTGCACTACTTTTGACCAGAGCCAGACGGGCTCTGCCGCCCTGGTCAAAAGTAGTGCACTAAATTGGGTACAGGGTGCCTTTTGGGAGGTAGACTATGTCAAAACAGCAGCAGAGGAAAAACCCTCTAGGAAAGAAAATGGATGCTTTCAAAATAGGCCCAAACGTGTGTGTGTGTGTGTGTGTGTGTGTGTGTGTGTGTGTGTGTGTGTGTGTGTGTGTGTGTGTGTGTGTGTGTGCACGTGTCCCATGTGTTCCCACTGCAACGCACCACCAACACCATCTGGTTTCACAGACCTGCATGACTTCACTAATTGAAACAACATCTGTATTAAGTCATATTTACAGCCGAGTGTCACCTTCTAAATCTTCACAGGTAAAGCTCAGGTGAAGCTCATTACAAATGGCAGGGGCACCACTTTTCTCACTGGAAACCATAAGTTCCACAACCCCGGGTCAATGTCTTTTGCCCTGACCCTTGACCCCCGACCCCTGACCCCTGAAACTCAGCACGCAAGGTGATAGGTGGTTCCTGTGGGACAATTCCAGAATATGTGAACTGTCAGGTCTCATAAAGGACCGCCAGATGAAAGAAAATAGTTGAAAAGGAAGGTAGACCACAAGTGAAGTCAGTGTTAATCACAGCTTTCCTACACCACATTTATTTTCTCTCTTTTTTTCTAATAAAACGTGGTAATGAATGGGAAATTCCTCCATAGTTTAGTGGGCAGGGGACAGGAGTGTACTAGCTATGTGTGTGTTGAGTACAAACATGTTCTATAGGGCTTTACACACTATGGAGCTGAGCTAACACAGTTGTACCGTGCTGTTCCAGTTACGCATCCACCATAGCTGCTGGAACAGTGATGCAAAGAAATAGGCCATCCGAGCCAGTACAGTAGGACTCAGGTCCACATGGTAGAGTCACTGTGAATAGGGGGTATGTGTAACCACATGGTAGAGTCACTGTGAATAGGGGGTATGTGTAACCACATGGTAGAGTCACTGTAAATAGGGGGTATGTGTAACCACATGGTAGTGCCACTGTGAATGGGGGGTATGTGTAACCACATGGTAGAGTCACTGTGAATGGGGGGTATGTGTAACCACATGGTAGTGCCACTGTGAATGGGGGGTATGTGTAACCACATGGTAGAGTCACTGTGAATAGGGGGTATGTGTAACCACATGGTAGAGTCACTGTAAATAGGGGGTATGTGTAACCACATGGTAGTGCCACTGTGAATGGGGGGTATGTGTAACCACATGGTAGAGTCACTGTGAATAGGGGGTATGTGTAACCACATGGTAGAGTCACTGTGAATAGGGGGTATGTGTAACCACATGGTAGAGTCACTGTAAATAGGGGGTATGTGTAACCACGTAGTAGTGTCACTGTGAATGGGGGGTATGTGTAACCACATGGTAGTGCCACTGTGAATAGGGGATATTTGTAACCACATTGCAGAGGGTCTTCTTCGGTCCTCACAGGGAGCTGTCATACTGTCTGTCATCTTGGAATCCAAGATGGCGTAGCAGCGCAGACGTGGTTTGTTGTCCTCTCGTTTACTTTTTGTATTTTTCGTCTTTTTTTGTATATATTCCAATTTATTTTTCAATCTCTTTTTCCATATTTTTATTAAATATACCTTCCGGTAACCCGCCTCACTCAATGTGACACGGATCCGCTATTCTTTTAGACCCTATAGCCAATACTATCATCAGAAGGCCAGCTAATTAGCTAAGTCACTAGCCATTTAGTCATTGTTAGCCACTGCTAGCGGCCTTTACCCTCTGCTCAGGCACCAGACGTTTTTTTAGCCTGGATAATACCTGCCAGCCTCGGACTGTTTTTCTCAACTACAACGCCAGATTCCTGTCGACCATTGATCATCACAGCTAGCTATCTTCAACTGAGTGACCCAGCCCCGAAGCTAGCCCTGAGCCAGGCGCATCTCCCAGCTAGCAAACAAAATTCCCACAACTACAATACCTCTTTCGCCATCTGGTCCGGTCCCTTCGTCGACACGGTGCCCCGCCGTACCACCACGACTGGTCCGCAGATGTAATTCCATCAGCTGTGCCTTCAACCGGCCTTTGCCGGATGACGGAGCAGACGCTTCTACTTCCCCGGACTGCTAGCGTAGTAACGACTACCTAGCGGCTTCCCTGTTTCATCTATTGTTGTACACTGGACCCTATGATCACTTGGCTACATAGCTGATGCCTGCTGGACTGTTCATTTATCACGGTACTCCACTTTGTTTACCTTTGTTTATCTGTCGGCCCTAGCCCCGAACTCAGGCCCTGTGTGTAGTTAACCGACCCTCTCTGCCCAGTCATCGCCATTTTACCTGTTGTTGTTGACTTAGCTGATTAGCTGTTGTTGTCTTTAGCCGTACCCTCATCCTACTCCTCCTCTGTTCCTCGGGTGATGTGGAGGCTAACCCAGGCCCTGCGTGTCCCCAGGCACTCTCGTTGACTTCTGTAATTAAAAAAGCCTTGGTTTCATTCATGTTAACATCAGAAGCCTCCTCCCTAAGTTTGTTTTACTCACTGCTTTAGCACACTGCGCCAACCCCGATGTCCTTGCCATGTCTGAATCCTGGTTAGGAAGGCCACCAAAAATTCTGAGATTTCCATACCCAACTACAACATTTTCCGTCAAGATAGAACTGCCAAAGGGGAGGAGTTGCAATCTACTGCAGAGATAGCTTGCAAAGTTCTGTCATACTATCCAGGTCTATGCCCAAACAGTTCGAGCTTCTAATTTTAAAAATGAATCTTTCCAGAAGTAAGTCTCTCACTGTTGCCGCCTGTTATAGACCCCCCTCAGCTCCCAGCTGTGCCCTGGACACCATATGTGAATTGATTGCCCCCCATCTATCTGCAGAGTTCGTTCTGTTAGGTGACCTAAACTGGGATATGCTTAACACCCCAGCAGTCCTACAATCTAAGCTAGATGCCCTCAATCTCACACAAATTATCAAGGAAACCACCAGGTACAACCCTAAATCCGTAAACATGGGCACCCTCATAGATATTAACCTGACCAACTTGCCCTCCAAATACACCTCTGCTGTTTTCAACCAGGATCTCAGCGATCACTGCTTCATTGCCTGCATCCGCTATGGGTCCGCGGTCAAATGACCACCCCTCATCACTGTCAAACGCTCCCTAAAACACTTCTGCGAGCAGGCCTTTCTAATTGACCTGGCCCAGGTACCCTGGAAAGATATTGACCTCATCCTGTCAGTCGAGGATGCCTGGAGGTCTTTAAAAGTAATTTCCACACCATCTTAAATAAGCATGCCCCTTTTAAAAAATGTAGAACTAAGAACAGATATAGCCCTTGGTTCACTTCAGACCTGACTGCCCTTGACCAGAACAAAAACATCCTGTGGCGGACTGCAATAGCATCGAATAGTCCCAGCGATATGCAACTGTTCAGGGAAGTCAGGAACCAATACACACAGTTAGTCAGGAAAGCAAAGGCTAGCTTTTTCAAACAGAAATTTGCATCCTGTAGCTCTAACTCTAAAAAGTTTTGGGATACTGTAAAGTCCATGGAGAACAAGAGCACCTCCTCCCAGCTGCCCACTGCACTGATGCTTGGCGACACGGTCACCACCGATAAAACCATGATAATCGAAAATTTCTAAAAGCATTTCTCTACGGCTGGCCATGCTTTCCTCCTGGCTACCCCAACCCCGGCCAACAGCTCCGCACCCCTCGCAGCTACTTGCCCGACCCTCCCCAGCTTCTCCTTCACCCAAATCCAGATCGCAGATGTTCTGAAAGAGCTGCAAAACCTGGACCCGTACAAATCAGCTGGGCTAGACAATCTGGACCCTCTCTTTCTAAAATTATCCACCGCCATTGTTGCAACCCCTATTACCAGTCTGTTCAACCTCTCTTTCATTTCGTCCGAGATCCCTAAAGATTGGAAAGCTGCCGCGGTCATCCCCCTCTTCAAAGGGGGTGACACTCTAGACCCAAACTGTTACAGACCTATATCCATCCTGCCCTGCCTTTCTAAAGTCTTTGAAAGCCAAGTTAATAAACAGATCACTGACCATTTTGAATCCCACCGTACCTTCTCCGCTGTGCAATACGGTTTCCGAGCTGGTCACGGGTGCACCTCAGCCACACTCAAGGTACTAAACGATATCATAACCGCCATCGATAAAAGACAGTACTGTGCAGGAGTCTTCATCGACCTGGCCAAGGCTTTCGACTCTGTCAGTCACTGTATTCTTAAATCGGAGGGCCTGTTGTCCGGACCTCTGGCAGTCTCTATGGGGGTACCACAAGGTTCAATTCTCGGGAAGACTCTTTTCTCTGTATAGATCAACGATGTCGCTCTTGCTGCGGGTGATTCCCTGATCCACCTCTACGCAGACGACACCATTCTGTATACATCTGGCCCTTCTTTGGACACTGTGTTAACTAACCTCCAAACGAGCTTCAATGCCATACAACACTCCTTCCGTGGCCTCCAACTGCTCTTAAACGCTAGCAAAACCAAATGCATGCTTTTCAACCGTTCGCTGCCTGCACCCGCCCGCCCGACTAGCATCACTACTCTGGACGTTTCTGACCTAGAATACGTGGACAACTACAAATACCTAGGTGTCTGGCTAGACTGTAAACTCCCCTTCCAGACTCATATCAAACATCTCCAATCCAGAATCAAATCTAGAATCGGCTTTCTATTTCACAACAAAGCCTCCTTCACTCACGCGCCAAACTTACCCTAATAAAACTGACTATCCTACCGATCCTCGACTTCGGCGATGTCATCTACAAAATAGCTTCCAATACTCTACTCAGCAAATTGGATGCAGTCTATCACAGTGCCATCCGTTTTGTTAACAAAGCGCCTTATACCACCCATCACTGTGACCTGTATGCTCTAGTCGGCTGGCCCTCGCTACATATTCGTCACCAGGCCCACTGGCTCCAGGTCATCTACAAGTCTATGCTAGGTAAAGCTCCGCCTTATCTCAGCTCACTGGTCACGATAACAATACCCACCCGTAGCACGCACTCCAGCAGGTATATCTCACTGGTCATCCCCAAAGACAACACCTCCTTTGGCCGCCTTTCCTTCCAGTTCTATGCTGCCAGTGACTGGAACGAATTGCAAAAATCGCTGAAGCTGGAGACTTACATTTCCCTCACTAACTTTAAACATCAGCTATCTGAGCAGCTAACCGATCGCTGCAGCTGTACATAGTCCATCTGTAAATAGCCCACCCAATCTACCTACCTCATCCCCATATTGTTTTTATTTACTTTGCTGCTCTTTTGCACACCAGTATCACTACTTACACACCATCATCTGCTCATCATCATCTGCTCATCTGTCACTCCAGTGTTAATCTGCTAAATTGTAATTACTTTGCTACTATGGCCTATTTATTGCCATACCTCCTCATGCCGTTTGCACACACTGTATATAGACTTTCTTTTTTTCTATTGTGTTGACTGTACACTTGTTAATTCCATGTAACTCTGTGTTGTTGCTTGTGTCGCACTGCTTTGCTTTATCTTGGCCAGGTCGCAGTTGTAAATGAGAACTTGTTCTCAACTAGCTTACCTGGTTAAATGAAGGTAAAATAAAAATAATAATAATAATAACAAGTGATTGGGCACTTGGGGTGGTATATAATAATTTGTTTGGGAATTAGGGTAGTATATAATAATTTGTTTGGGACTTGGGGTGGTATATAATAATTAGTGTGGGACTTGGGGTTTTATGTAATAATTAGTTTGGCACTTGGGGTGGTCTATAATAATTTGTTTGGCACTTGGGGTGATATATAATAATTCGTTTGGCACTTGGGGTGATATATAATAATTAGTTTGGCACTTGGGGTGGTCTATAATAATTAGTTTGGCACTTGGGGTGGTATATAATAATTAGTTTGGCACTTGGGGTGGTATATAATAATTAGTTTGGCACTTTGGGTGGTATATAATAATTTGTTTGGGACTTGGGGTGGTATATAATAATTTATTTGGGACTTGGGGTGGTCTATAATAATTAGTTTGGCACTTTGGGTGGTATATAATAATTAGTTTGGCACTTTGGGTGGTATATAATAATTTATTTGGGACTTGGGGTGGTATATAATAATTAGTTTGGCACTTTGGGTGGTATATAATAATTAGTTTGGCACTTTGGGTGGTATATAATAATTTGTTTGGGACTTGGGGTGGTCTATAATAATTTGTTTGGGACTTGGGGTTTCACCACGATGTGAAAAGGTAACGTCATGACCAACTTTTTCACATTCTATCTGGAATGGGGAGTCAGGTAGTCTAGCAGTTAATGGCATCGGGCCATTAACCTAAAGGTCGCTGATTCAATGTTCCCTTGAGCAAGGCACTTAACCCTAATTGCGCCTGTAAGTCGCTCTGGATACGAGCATCTGCTAAATAAAAACAAATAAAAAAGTACAGTATGTAAATGAATAGAATGTTCTGAGAAACGGAGCCCTGGAGATTAGAGCTGTGACGATAAAGCGAAAATTATCATCACTTACTGCAGGAATTTTGCTGATCTCATTAACTACAATAAGTAGCCTATATTCAAATCATTTGTTTGAAATTAAATCCGTTTTCTAATATGGGTGATTGTTAATGGGACAATTGATGGCGACTACAACCATCAAACTACGGAGAGTAGTAGTAGTAGTTTAAAGGATTTCTTTCTTTCTTTTTCCTGTGCTGCACATTAATGTTATAAACTTATTGTTCTATTTTTCCTTATCGCATCAATTCAGGCAATTTATCGAGATATGGATTTTTATCCAAATCACCCAACTCTACTGGAGATGACACACTTGCGTGTGTGTGTCTGTGTGTGTGTGTGTGTGTGTGTGTGTGTGTGTATGTGTGTGTGTGTGTGTGTGTGTGTGTGTGTGTGTGTGTGCGTGTGCGTGTGCGTGTGCGTGCGTGTGTGTGTCAACGACTCACTCTAGACAATTGTCTACTGTAGTGTATACCCTCACCAGCCCGACACTGGAACTCAATATCCCCTTAATTGTCCCCACCCTTGACCCCAATGTAATCATACAGCATGTTTCAACAGGTAACACCATATGTTCACTGCTTGAGGGGAATTGACGTCCAGTGACACATTGAGTTTATCTCATTGACAGACAGCAGCTGTCTTTCCCTCTGTAGTTCATCCTGTTCATGGGAATCAGTGTTCAGTGTTCTGGTAGCGCTGCACTTCGTCAGGCTATTGTGCTAATGAGCCATGAACCCCCACTTTGACAGGACTGACTCCTTAGGCTATGGAGATATGAATGAAGGACAATAGCAGAATCTACAAGGGTCTCAGAGTACGAGTGCTGATCAAGGATCAGGTCCCCCCATCTTATTAATTATGATTTAAAAGGCAAAACTGATCTTAGATCAGCACTCCCGCTCTTAGACGTCTTATGAATACAGACCCTGATGTAACTATGACTCCTTAGGCCAGGGGTGTCGAACTCATTCCATAGAGGGCCTAGTGTCTGCGGGTTTTTGTTTTTTCCTTTCAGTTAAGACCTAGACAACCAGGTGAGGGGAGTTCCTTACTAATCAGTGACCTTAATTCATCAATCAAGTACAAAGGAGGAGCGAAACCCTGCAGACACTCGGCCCTCTGTGGAATGAGTTTGACACACGCGCCTCAGGCTATAGAGACATGAATGAAGGATGACAGCAGAACCTCTGCAAGGGTCACTACTCTGGTTAGTCCAGGGCCTTATTCATAGTCTCAGAGTAGCTATGCTTTATTATGATTTAAAAGGCAAAACTGGTCCTAGATCAGCACTGCTACCCTTAGACACTTACGGACCCTGATGTAAGTACTGGGGTTGAACCAGGGTCCTGTCCCAGAGAGTCCTCAGAGGCTGGATGAGGTTAGAATGACAGGCATGTCCCCAGTTCCTTTTGAACTGAGATATCACAATCTGTTGAATAAAGCACTGTTTGGAGCAATCTTTCAAGTCATCTCTACTTTTAAGTATCCCTGTGAGCAAATTGACTCTTGTGGACCCAGTAACGTCATGGCTGACGGCAGACTCTGCTCTCTATGGCTGAGTGTGTTGTGTTGAACAGAATGCTAGCCTGCTGATGTTGTGTTGAACAGAATGCTAACCAGCTGATGTTGTTGTGTTGTGTTGAACAGAATGCTAGCCTGCTGATGTTGTGTTGTGTTGAATAGAATGCTAGCCTGCTGATGTTGTTGTGTTGTGTTGAACAGAGCGCTAACCAGCTGATGTTGTTGTGTTGTGTTGAACAGAATGCTAGCCCGCTGATGTTGTTGTGTTGTGTTGAACAGAATGCTAACCAGCTGATGTTGTTGTGTTGTGTTGAATAGAATAGAATGCTAGCCAGCTGATGTTGTTGTGTTGAACAGAATGCTAGCCTGCTGATGTTGTTGTGTTGTGTTGAACAGAACGCTAACCAGCTGATGTTGTTGTGTTGAATAGAATAGAATGCTAGCCAGCTGATGTTGTTGTGTTGTGTTGAACAGAATGCTAACCAGCTGATGTTGTTGTGTTGTGTTGAATAGAATAGAATGCTAGCCTGCTGATGTTGTTGTGTTGTGTTGAATAGAATAGAATGCTAGCCAGCTGATGTTGTTGTGTTGTGTTGAACAGAATGCTAGCCTGCTGATGTTGTGTTGTGTTGAACAGAACGCTAACCAGCTGATGTTGTGTTGTGTTGAACAGAATGCTAACCAGCTGATGTTGTTGTGTTCTGTTGAACAGAATGTTAACCAGCTGATGTTGTTGTGTTGTGTTGAACAGAACGCTAACCAGCTGATGTTGTGTTGTGTTGAACAGAATGCTAACCTGCTGATGTTGTTGTGTTCTGTTGAACAGAATGCTAACCAGCTGATGTTGTTGTGTTCTGTTGAACAGAATGCTAACCAGCTGATGTTGTTGTGTTGTGTTGAACAGAATGCTAGCTTGCTGATGTTGTGTTGTGTTGAACAGAACGCTAACCAGCTGATGTTGTGTTGTGTTGAACAGAACGCTAACCAGCTGATGTTGTTGTGTTCTGTTGAACAGAATGCTAACCAGCTGATGTTGTTGTGTTCTGTTGAACAGAACGCTAACCAGCTGATGTTGTTGTGTTGTGTTGAACAGAATGCTAACCAGCTGATGTTGTTGTGTTGAACAGAACGCTAACCAGCTGATGTTGTTGTGTTGAACAGAACGCTAACCAGCTGATGTTGTTGTGTTCTGTTGAACAGAATGCTAACCAGCTGATGTTGTTGTGTTCTGTTGAACAGAATGCTAACCAGCTGATGTTGTTGTGTTCTGTTGAACAGAACGCAATCCAGCTGATGGTGTTATACAGCCATTGGGACTTTGACAATTATTCACATCATCACTAATCAATCCCTTTTCTAAAAGTCATGTGAAACCATTGCAAAGGGGCCATGTAATGGGTGTATGTAATGTAATCGGCCAAGGACAGCATGTAATAGGACAAGTAATGGATGTATGTAATGTAATCGGCCAAGGACAGCATGTAATAGGACACATAATGGGTGTATGTAATGTAATCGGCCAAGGACAGCATGTAATAGGACACGTAATTGGTGTATGTAATGTAATCGGCCAAGGACGGCATGTAATAGGACACATAATGGGTGTATGTAATGTAATCAGCCAAGGACAGCATGTAATAGTACATGTAATGGGTGTATGTAATATAATAGGCCATGGACAGCATGTAATAGGACATGTAATGGGTGTATGTAATGTAGGGTTCTGGCGGGGCCACAATAAGTCCAGGGCATCTGTGTGGGTCACTTGAAAATAAGGGAGAGCCGCACACTCTAGGAGCTCAGATGCAAAAAAAAAATGTCTATCCAACGTTTCAACAGCCAAGCTGTCTTCATCAGGGTATGATCACAAACACTGCGAGATGACTCGTTTATATAGTGTCAAAAGACACACAGGTGTCTGTAATCATGGCCAAGTGTTGCCTAATATCATTGGTTAATTCTCAAATATAAAAATGGAATACAAAGAACAGCATACAAAAAAACAAATGGATAGCATGGATATGGATAGCATAGATATGGATAGCATAGATAGCATAGATTGGATAGCATAGATTCATTATAATGGATAGCATAGATTTATTTTAGACTACACAAGCTTACAAACAATTACAATGGCAAAGTCACAATAATCACAAGAATGGCTTCAGATCAATGTCTATGTTGAGACCGAAGGGTGCGAGGGTCTTTAAGTTAAAGATCCAGGCAGCCTCTCATTTTAAAAAGAAATTATCAAGGTCACCCCCTCTCCTAGGGAGGGTGACATGTTCGATGCCAATATAACGCAGAGACGAAATCGAGTGGTTTGCTTCCAAAAAGTGGGCCGCTACTGGGTAAGTCAAGTTTTGCACCTAATGGTGCTACGATGCTCTGAGATACGTACTTTTAATTCACGCTTTGTTTACCCACATCATTTTTACCACAAGGACAAGTTATAAGATAAAGAACTGCCTTAGTGGAGCACGTAATAACACCTTTGATTGGGATCGATTTCCCTGTTTGTGGGTGTTTGAAGGATCTACATTTATAAGTGCCATTGCATTGAGCACAACCATTACACTTGTAATTTCCATCCAGTAGTGGCGCAAATAGAAATTGTTCAGGAATATCTTGGGGTGGTAAATCAGAGTGTACCAATTGGTCTCTGAGATTTCTGCCCCGCGAGAACACGACCAAGGGAAGGTCCGAAAACACATTACCGAGATGATCATCGTATTTTAGAATGTGCCAATGTTTGTGAACGATTCCCTTAATTTGTTCAGAGAACTTTGAATAGCGGGTAGTTAGAACGCAAGAATGCGTCTTTTTGCGAGACTGACCTTGAAAAAGGTCATATCTCGTTTTGTTTAGAATTTTTGTACCCCCTCTCCTTGAACTTTCTTTGCATCTCAGCCATATCTCTGTCGAAATCTGATTGTTTTTTGCAACGTCTTTTGATTCGACAGAATTGGCTGTAGGGCAAACTATTTTTCAAGGGAAGTGGGTGACAACTGTCAGCCCTCAACAAACTTTTACGATCAGTAGGTTTCCTGTAAAGATCAGTGTATAGAACATTATTTTCACACAGGATCAGAAGATCAAGAAAACTGATTTGACGTGTATCAGATTGCATAGTAAATCTCAAATGTTCAGAACAGGAGTTAAGAAAAGCATGGAATGCCTGGAGCTGTCTTGCATCACCCCTCCATAGAACAAAAATATCATCAATATACCGTTTCCAAATAATGATGTAAGGCAAGATTTGTTTTTGGAGGGGATTGAAAATAGACTGTTTCTCCATGTAACCCACATACAAATTAGCATAGTTAGGAGCCATGGGGGATCCCATAGCAGTGCCTTTCGTCTGAATAAAGAAATCATTTACAAACATGAAATAGTTATGTGTGAGTACTATTTCAGCCAATGTTATAATGCAGGCACTGTGTGTGCGTGCGTGCGAGCGCCCCAGCCCTTTGTATTGCTCTGAAAGGGAGTAACTGAGGGAGGTACTCACTTATGTTCTGGTTCACCTTGTTCTGTGCTGACTGGTCGACCCACACAGATGCCCTGGATCTATTGTGGCCCTGCCAGAACCCTACAGTGGCCCAGCAGGGACATTTCACGCCTCAGGTCCGACAAAGGAAAAAGTCAAAGGGGCGTCACATTGTGACATCACAACATGGAGCTTTTAGAATAACACCACAGCTGGGGCCTGTGTTCCAAATTAGCTTCTGGAACTGTGTTCGCTCACCGTCTTACGTGTTGTTTTTGGTTACTTAAAATATATATTTTTTAAATGTCTTAAGATTCATATTATATGAAAGTAATTTAAAATAATTCAGTTAAGAAGTACTTTTAGATCCAGTTTGTTATACACAACCAGATAGTTCCTCCCACTCAGGCAACATTTAACATTCCCAAGGACACTTCAGAAGAAAAAGAGAAGCAGTTCTAGTAGGTCTGATCGTTTACACACCAACGTTTCAACATCAAGCTGTCTTCATCATGGTTTCTTTCCCAAGGACATCCATGAGTTCTTTCTTGCTGCAATCCATTCAACATGTAACCTTCGAAACATTCATCTCCCTCCACCACAGCTCTACCACTAATGATGCCTCTCCTTGTGTCCGTCCGTTAGCCATTATCTCCTTTCTTTTAGTTGGTTTGTGGTCACTGTTTGGTTGTGGTCGTTGTTTGGTTGTGGTTGAGAAGCTAATTGCTCTGGTTGTTTGTCCTTGTCCCCAATAGGGTTTCCGAAGTGTTTCGACCCTTGTTATATCTCATGTTCCCAGTCCCATGGAACATCTCCCAGAACCTCAAACAAACAATGGATACATCCCAAATGGCACCCCTATGGGGCCTGCTGCAAAGTAGTGCACTATATAGGGAATAGGGTGCTATTTGGGAAGCAGACAATATTTAACTATCTACTGTCTTCATCTGGAAGTGTTTTGGCCTACAATGCGCTAGCCTAAATGGAACAATGCTTGGCAAACCTATCCCCATTGTAAATGTTGTTTTATTTAGGAAGGAAGGTTCTACTTGGTCCTCCATATTTCAGTTGGTAGAGTGTGGTTCTTGCAATGTCAGGATAGTGGGTAGATTCATGGGACCACCCATATGTAAAATATATGCAAGCATGAATCTAAGTCGCTTTGGATAAAAGCATCTGCTAAATGACATTCATCACGTGGTTGTTTACAGTCTTTCAACTCAAATTAACTACTGAAATGTTTTCCTGTAATTTGTGAGCAAGTGAGTGTGTTTTCCAGTGTCATGATCAGACCTAGAGACTATAGCTTCTTCTTCTGGGATTTTCTCTTGCATGCTATATACTATGTACAAACCAACGTGCTACAGTACCAGAATAATGATACTGTATATACTATGTACAAACCAACATGCTACAGTACCAGAATAATGATACTGTATATACTATGTACAAACCAACATGCTACAGTACCAGAATAATGATACTGTATATACTATGTACTATGTACAAACCAACATGCTACAGTACCAGAATAATTATACTGTATATACTATGTACAAACCAACGTGCTACAGTACCAGAATAATGATACTGTATATACTATGTACAAACCAACATGCTACAGTACCAGAATAATGATACTGTATATACTATGTACAAACCAACATGCTACAGTACCAGAATAATTATACTGTATATACTATGTACAAACCAACATGCTACAGTACCAGAATAATGATACTGTATGTACTATGTACAAACCAACATTGCTACAGTACCAGAATAATGATACTGTATATACTATGTACAAACCAACATTGCTACAGTACCAGAATAATTATACTGTATATACTATGTACTATGTACAAACCAACATTGCTACAGTACCAGAATAATGATACTGTATATACTATGTTCAAACCAATATTGCTACAGTACCAGAATAATGATACTGTATATACTATGTACTATGTACAAACCAACATTGCTACAGTACCAGAATAATGATACTGTATATACTATGTACTATGTACAAACCAACATTGCTACAGTACCAGAATAATTATACTGTATATACTATGTACTATGTACAAACCAACATTGCTACAGTACCAGAATAATGATACTGTATATGCTATGTACTATGTACAAACCAACATTGCTACAGTACCAGAATAATGATACTGTATATACTATGGAGAAACCAACATTGCTACAGTACCAGAATAATGATACTGCATATACTATGGAGAAACCAACATTGCTACTGTACCATATTTTTTGGGGGGGAAACCTGTTGCCTGGAACCATTCAAGTAACCCAACCCAAAGTATTTCAGTGTTCAGTAATTAAAATATTAAAGTGACATCACCACTCATATTGTTATCCTGTAAAGTTGTAAATATTGAACTGTTTTGTGTTTTATGAACTTTTTGACACTAAATTGTGTTATGTATTCTGAACTATAATGAATGAAGATACTTGAACATTGATATTTGTTCTAGTGAACATAAAAATGTCGGGTTCCTTTTACTTCCTTACTCATTGTTTTCAAGTGTAAGTGGTTGCGTCTTAATGTTTAATGTCGTTGTATATCAAATCAAATCAAAGTTTATTGGTCGCGTACACAGATTTGCAGATGTTATCGCAGGTGCAGCGAAATGCTTGTGTTTCTAGCTCCAACAGTGCAGTAATACCTAGCAATAAAAAAACATATTAAACAATACACACATAATCCAAAACAATTCTATAATAAGTTATATGGGATAACCCATGACCAGAATACAGTATATACATATGAAGTGGGTAAAACAGTATGGAAACATTATTAAAGTGACCTGTGTTTAATGACTATGTACATAGGGCAGCAGTCTCTAAGGTGCAGGGTAGAGTACCGGGTGGTAGCTGGCTAGAACAGTGATGAAGGTTCAGTGCAGGGTGCTGGGTGGAGGCCAGCTAGTGGAAACTGTTTAACAGTCTGATGGCCTCAGTCTCTTGGTCTTGGTCCTAGCTTTGATGCACCGGTACTGTCTCCACCTTCTAGATGAAAGCGGGGTGAACAGGTCGTAGCTCGAGTGGCTGAGGTACTTGATGATCTTCTTGGCCTTCCTGTTACACCGGGTGCTTTAGATATCCTGGAGTGCAGGCAGTGTGCCCCCGGTGATGCAATGGGATGACCACACCACCCTCTGGAGAGCCCTGCATTTGCGGATGGTGCAATTGCTGTACCAGGCGGTGATACAACCCGACAGGATGCTCTCAATGGTGCATCTGTAGAAGTTTGTGAGGGTCTTAGGGGCCGAGCTGAATTTCTTCAGCCTCCTGAGGTTGAAGACGTGCTGTTGTGCCTTCTTCACCACACTGTCTGTGTGGGTGGACCATTTCAGGTTGTCAGTGATGTGCACGGACAGGAACGTGAAGCTTTTGACCTTCTCCACTGTGGCCCCGTCGATGTGGATGGGGGCGTGCTCTCTCTGCTGTCTCTTGTAGTCCACGATCAGCGCTTTCATTTTGTTGACATTGAGGGAGAGGTTATTTTCCTGGCACCACTCCGCCAGGGCCCTCATCTCCTCCCTGTAGGCTGCCTCATCGTCGTTGGTAATCAGGCTTACCTCTGTAGTGTCGTCAGCAACCTTGATGATTGAGCTGAAGATGTGCGTGGCAAGCAGTTATGGGTGAACAAGCGGTACAGGAGGGGGCTGAGCACGCACCTCTGTGGGGCCCTCGTCTAAGGATAGGATCAGGGTGGCAAAGGTGTTGTTGCCTACCTTTATGACTTGGGGTCATCAGGAAGTCCAGGACCCAGTTGCGCAGGGAGGGGTTCAGACCCAGGTCCTTGAGCTTAGTGATGAGCTTGGAGGGCACTATGGTGTTGAAAGCTGAGCTGTAGTTGATGAACAGCATTCTTAAGTATAGGTATTTCAGTGTGCAGTGCAATGGTGATTGCATCGTCTGTGGATCTGTTGGGATGGTATGCAAATTGCAGTTGGTCCAGGGTGTTGGGTAAGGTGGAGGTGATATGATTCTTAACTTGCCTGTCAAAGCACTTAATGATGACAGAAGTGAGTGCTACAGGGTGCTATGTATTTGGCGATTTGTCATTTTAACTCACCATAGCAAGCATTGTTGAGCACAGTGCTCATTCCTCTAGCAGTCACTGGAGGTAGAGCTGTAACCAGTCATTGTTGAGCACAGTGCTCATTCCTCTAGCAGTCACTGGAGGTAGAGCTGTAACCAATCATTGTTGAGCACAGTGCTCATTCCTCTAGCAGTCACTGGAGGTAGAGCTGTAACCAGTCATTGTTGAGCACAGTGCTCATTCCTCTAGCAGTCACTGGAGGTAGAGCTGTAACCAGTCATTGTTGAGCACAGTGCTCATTCCTCTAGCAGTCACTGGAGGTAGAGCTGTAACCAATCATTGTTGAGCGTTGACTTTAAAATATAAAATAATCATAACTTGTCAAAACTAAATCACTTTAGATTGGCAGAAAATACATCAATGCAGTTAGATTCATTCAATAGCATAACATTTCTTAACAGTACTCAAAAACATTAAGTGATACGAGATCTGATTGATATCTGAGTTAGTACAACTTATATGATTTGAGTTCTGCTGACCGTTGGAGATGTTTGAGTAGCCACTACTCAACTTCTTTAATGAGTTATGCAGTTACTTTTTACAGTGTACTGTATACACTTGCTTTTTTAATGTATTATATAAATAATATTTATTTTAATATATTCCCTAATCATCTAGTGGTCCTTTCATGTGTCAATACTAATCATCTAGTGGTCCTGTCATGTGTCAATAGTAATCAACTAGTGGTCCTGTCATGTGTAAATACTAATCATCTAGTGGTCCTGTCATGTGTCAATACTAATCATCTAGTGGTCCTTTCATGTGTCAATACTAATCATCTAGTGGTCCAGTCATGTGTCAATACTAATCATCTAGTAGTCCTGTCATGTGTCAATACTAATCATCTAGTGGTCCTGTCATGTGTCAATACTAATCATCTAGTGGTCCTTTCATGTGTCAATACTAATCATCTAGTGGTCCTGTCATGTGTCAATACTAATCATCTAGTGGTCCTTTCATGTGTCAATACTAATCATCTAGTGGTCCTTTCATGTGTCAATACTAATCATCTAGTAGTCCTGTCATGTGTCAATACTAATCATCTAGTGGTCCTGTCATGTGTCAATACTAATCATCTAGTGGTCCTGTCATGTGTCAACACTAATCATCTAGTGGTCCTTTCATGTGTCAATACTAATCATCTAGTGGTCCTGTCATGTCTCAATACTAATCATCTAGTGGTCCTGTCATGTGTCAATACTAATAATCTAGTGGTCCTGTCATGTGTCAACACTAATCATCTAGTGGTCCTGTCATGTGTCAATACTAATCATCTAGTGGTCCTGTCATGGGTCAATACTAATCATCTAGTGGTCCTTTCATGTGTCAATACTAATCAACTAGTGGTCCTGTCATGTGTCAATACTAATCATCTAGTGGTCCTGTCATGTGTCAATACTAATCATCTAGTGGTCCTGTCATGTGTCAATACTAATCATCTAGTGGTCCTGTCATGTGTCAATACTAATCATCTAGTGGTCCTGTCATGTGTCAATACTAATCATCTAGTCGTCCTGTCATGTGTCAATACTAATCATCTAGTGGTCCTGTCATGTGTCAAAACTAATCATCTAGTGGTCCTGTCATGTGTCAATACTAATCATCTAGAGGTCCTGTCATGTGTCACTACTAATCATCTAGTGGTCCTTTCATGTGTCAATACTAATCATCTAGTGGTCCTTTCATGTGTCAATACTAATCATCTAGCGGTCCTGTCATGTGTCAATACTAATCAACTAGTGGTCCTGTCATGTGTCAATACTAATGATCTAGTGGTCCTGTCATGTGTCAATACTAATCATCTAGTGGTCCTGTCATGTGTCAAAACTAATCATCTAGTGGTCCTGTCATGTGTCAATACTAATCATCTAGAGGTCCTGTCATGTGTCACTACTAATCATCTAGTGGTCCTGTCATGTGTCAATACTAATCATCTAGTGGTCCTTTCATGTGTCAATACTAATCATCTAGCGGTCCTGTCATGTGTCAATACTAATCAACTAGTGGTCCTGTCATGTGTCAATACTAATCATCTAGTGGTCCTGTCATGTGTCAATACTAATCATCTAGTGGTCCTGTCATGTGTCAATACTAATCATCTAGTGGTCCTTTCATGTGTCAATACTAATCATCTAGTGGTCCTGTCATGTCTCAATACTAATCATCTAGTGGTCCTGTCATGTGTCAATACTAATCATCTAGTGGTCCTGTCATGTGTCAATACTAATAATCTAGTGGTCCTGTCATGTGTCAATACTAATCATCTAATGGTCCTGTCATGTGTCAATACTAATCATCTAGTGGTCCTGTCATGTGTCAATACTAATCATCTAGTGGTCCTGTCATGTGTCAATACTAATCATCTAGTGGTCCTGTCATGTGTCAATACTAATCATCTAGTGGTCCTGGTATGTGTCAATACTAATCATCTAGTGGTCCTGTCATTTGTCAATACTAATCATCTAGTGGTCCTGTCATGTGTCAATACTAATCATCTAGTGGTCCTGTCATGTGTCAAGACTAATCATCTAGTGGTCCTGTCATGTGTCATTACTAATCATCTAGTGGTCCTTTCATGTGTCAATACTAATCATCTAGTGGTCCTGTCATGTGTCAATACTAATCATCTAGTGGTCCTGGCATGTGTCAATACTAATCATCTAGTGGTCCTGTCATGTGTCAATACAAATCATCTAGTGGTCCTGTAATTTGTCAATACTAATCATCTAGTGGTCCTGTCATGTGTCAATACTAATCATCTAGTGGTCCTGTCATGTGTCAATACTAATCATCTAGTGGTCCTGTCATGTGTCAATACTAATCATCTAGTGGTCCTTTCATGTGTCAATACTAATCATCTAGTGGTCCTGTCATGTCTCAATACTAATCATCTAGTGGTCCTGTCATGTGTCAATACTAATCATCTAGTGGTCCTGTCATGTGTCAATACTAATCATCTAGTGGTCCTGTCATGTGTCAATACTAATCATCTAGTGGTCCTGTCATGTGTCAAGACTAATCATCTAGTGGTCCTGTCATGTGTCATTACTAATCATCTAGTGGTCCTTTCATGTGTCAATACTAATCATCTAGTGGTCCTGTCATGTGTCAATACTAATCATCTAGTGGTCCTGGCATGTGTCAATACTAATCATCTAGTGGTCCTGTCATTTGTCAATACTAATCATCTAGTGGTCCTGTCATGTGTCAATACTAATCATCTAGTGGTCCTGTCATGTGTCAATACTAATCATCTAGTGGTCCTGTAATTTGTCAATACTAATCATCTAGTGGTCCTGTCATGTGTCAATACTAATCATCTAGTGGTCCTGTCATGTGTCAATACTAATCATCTAGTGGTCCTGTCATGTGTCAATACTAATCATCTAGTGGTCCTTTCATGTGTCAATACTAATCATCTAGTGGTCCTGTCATGTGTCAATACTAATCATCTAGTGGTCCTGTCATGTGTCAATACTAATCATCTAGTGGTCCTGTCATGTGTCAATACTAATCATCTAGTGGTCCTGTCATGTGTCAAGACTAATAATCTAGTGGTCCTGTCATGTGTCATTACTAATCATCTAGTGGTCCTTTCATGTGTCAATACTAATCATCTAGTAGTCCTGTCATGTGTCAAGACTAATCATCTAGTGGTCCTGTCATGTGTCATTACTAATCATCTAGTGGTCCTTTCATGTGTCAATACTAATCATCTAGTGGTCCTGTCATGTGTCAATACTAATCATCTAGTGGTCCTGTCATGTGTCAATACTAATCATCTAGTGGTCCTGTCATGTGTCAATACTAATCATCTAGTGGTCATGTCATGTGTCAATACTAATCATCTAGTTGTCCTGTCATGTGTCAATACTAATCATCTAGTGGTCCTTTCATGTGTCAATACTAATCATCTAGTGGTCCTGTCATGTGTCAATACTTATCATCTAGTGGTCCTTTCATGTGTCAATACTAATCAACTAGTGGTCCTGTCATGTGTCAATACTAATCATCTAGTGGTCCTGTCATGTGTCAATACTAATCATCTAGTGGTCCTTTCATGTGTCAATACTAATCATCTAGTGGTCCTGTCATGTGTCAATACTAATCATCTAGTGGTCCTGTCATGTGTCAATACTAATCATCTAGTGGTCCTGTCATGTGTCAATACTAATCATCTAGTGGTCCTGTCATGTGTCAAGACTAATCATCTAGTGGTCCTGTCATGTGTCAATACTAATCATCTAGTGGTCCTGTCATGTGTCAAGACTAATCATCTAGTGGTCCTGTCATGTGTCATTACTAATCATCTAGTGGTCCTTTCATGTGTCAATACTAATCATCTAGTGGTCCTGTCATGTGTCAATACTAATCATCTAGTGGTCCTGGCATGTGTCAATACTAATCATCTAGTGGTCCTGTCATGTGTCAATACAAATCATCTAGTGGTCCTGTAATTTGTCAATACTAATCATCTAGTGGTCCTGTCATGTGTCAATACTAATCATCTAGTGGTCCTGTCATGTGTCAATACTAATCATCTAGTGGTCCTGTCATGTGTCAATACTAATCATCTAGTGGTCCTTTCATGTGTCAATACTAATCATCTAGTGGTCCTGTCATGTCTCAATACTAATCATCTAGTGGTCCTGTCATGTGTCAATACTAATCATCTAGTGGTCCTGTCATGTGTCAATACTAATCATCTAGTGGTCCTGTCATGTGTCAATACTAATCATCTAGTGGTCCTGTCATGTGTCAAGACTAATCATCTAGTGGTCCTGTCATGTGTCATTACTAATCATCTAGTGGTCCTTTCATGTGTCAATACTAATCATCTAGTGGTCCTGTCATGTGTCAATACTAATCATCTAGTGGTCCTGGCATGTGTCAATACTAATCATCTAGTGGTCCTGTCATTTGTCAATACTAATCATCTAGTGGTCCTGTCATGTGTCAATACTAATCATCTAGTGGTCCTGTCATGTGTCAATACTAATCATCTAGTGGTCCTGTAATTTGTCAATACTAATCATCTAGTGGTCCTGTCATGTGTCAATACTAATCATCTAGTGGTCCTGTCATGTGTCAATACTAATCATCTAGTGGTCCTGTCATGTGTCAATACTAATCATCTAGTGGTCCTTTCATGTGTCAATACTAATCATCTAGTGGTCCTGTCATGTGTCAATACTAATCATCTAGTGGTCCTGTCATGTGTCAATACTAATCATCTAGTGGTCCTGTCATGTGTCAATACTAATCATCTAGTGGTCCTGTCATGTGTCAATACTAATCATCTAGTGGTCCTGTAATTTGTCAATACTAATCATCTAGTGGTCCTGTCATGTGTCAATACTAATCATCTAGTGGTCCTGTCATGTGTCAATACTAATCATCTAGTGGTCCTGTCATGTGTCAATACTAATCATCTAGTGGTCCTTTCATGTGTCAATACTAATCATCTAGTGGTCCTGTCATGTGTCAATACTAATCATCTAGTGGTCCTGTCATGTGTCAATACTAATCATCTAGTGGTCCTGTCATGTGTCAATACTAATCATCTAGTGGTCCTGTCATGTGTCAAGACTAATCATCTAGTGGTCCTGTCATGTGTCATTACTAATCATCTAGTGGTCCTTTCATGTGTCAATACTAATCATCTAGTAGTCCTGTCATGTGTCAAGACTAATCATCTAGTGGTCCTGTCATGTGTCATTACTAATCATCTAGTGGTCCTTTCATGTGTCAATACTAATCATCTAGTGGTCCTGTCATGTGTCAATACTAATCATCTAGTGGTCCTGTCATGTGTCAATACTAATCATCTAGTGGTCCTGTCATGTGTCAATACTAATCATCTAGTGGTCATGTCATGTGTCAATACTAATCATCTAGTTGTCCTGTCATGTGTCAATACTAATCATCTAGTGGTCCTTTCATGTGTCAATACTAATCATCTAGTGGTCCTGTCATGTGTCAATACTTATCATCTAGTGGTCCTTTCATGTGTCAATACTAATCAACTAGTGGTCCTGTCATGTGTCAATACTAATCATCTAGTGGTCCTGTCATGTGTCAATACTAATCATCTAGTGGTCCTGTCATGTGTCAATACTAATCATCTAGTGGTCCTTTCATGTGTCAATACTAATCATCTAGTGGTCCTGTCATGTGTCAATACTAATCATCTAGTGGTCCTGTCATGTGTCAATACTAATCATCTAGTGGTCCTGTCATGTGTCAAGACTAATCATCTAGTGGTCCTGTCATGTGTCATTACTAATCATCTAGTGGTCCTTTCATGTGTCAATACTAATCATCTAGTAGTCCTGTCATGTGTCAAGACTAATCATCTAGTGGTCCTGTCATGTGTCATTACTAATCATCTAGTGGTCCTTTCATGTGTCAATACTAATCATCTAGTGGTCCTGTCATGTGTCAATACTAATCATCTAGTGGTCATGTCATGTGTCAATACTAATCATCTAGTTGTCCTGTCATGTGTCAATACTAATCATCTAGTGGTCCTTTCATGTGTCAATACTAATCATCTAGTGGTCCTGTCATGTGTCAATACTAATCATCTAGTGGTCCTGTCATGTCTCAATACTAATCATCTAGTGGTCCTGTCATGTGTCAATACTAATCATCTAGTGGTCCTTTCATGTGTCAATACTAATCATCTAGTGGTGTTTTCATGTGTCAATACTAATCAACTAGTGGTCCTGTCATGTGTCAATACTAATCATCTAGTGGTCCTGTCATGTGTCAATACTAATCATCTAGTGGTCCTGTCATGTGTCAATACTAGTCATCTAGAGATCCTGTCATGTATCAATACTAATCATCTAGTGGTCCTGTCATGTGTCAATACTAATCATCTAGTGGTCCTGTCATGTGTCAATACTAATCATCTTGTGGTCCTGTCATGTGTCAATACTAATCATCTAGTGGTCCTGTCATGTGTCAATACTAATCATCTAGTGGTCCTGTCGTGTGTGAATACTAATCATCTAGTGGTCCTGTCATGTGTCAATACTAATCATGTAGTCGTCCTGTCATGCCTCTGTTTCTCTGTGTCTTAATTGAAGCCGATGTGTGTCTGGTAGCCTGAAGCATGTCATGTTTGAACTAATTACTGATGAACGTACTTACCTTAAATTACTCAGCATGCACACAGGGACTCTGTGTGTGTCAGTGTGTGTGTGTGTGTGTGTGTGTGTGTGTGTGCGTGCGTGCGTGCGTGCGTGCAATTTCCAAATAGTTTCAGCGTAAACGAGGAAACTTCTGCAGAACATGTCAATCAAAACAAGACGTATTGCTCTTCAGTGATTCTCTGAGGAGATGTGTTGAAAGACCGTCTGTAACCCAAACCCACGCCAGAACACCTGTAATGACTAAGTATCAGTATTAAACAGGGCAAAAGACAAAAAAAATCAGCCCTCCAGTCTAAGAGGCTCACACACATGCATGTGCTCACGCTCGGACACACACACACACACACACACACACACACACACACACACACACACACACACACACACACACACTTACCACAAACTATTCATTGTTGTGTAAAAAAATCCTAAAAAAGAGTAACACCTCGAAGCTTTAGTGACAGACAGAAACTAACTCACAACTCAGCTTACAACTTGGAAAGACAAGTCTGTATTTGCATCATTTTCCTGTACAAATATTAAATGAAATGAAGATGAATGATTGATACAATTTCATTCCAGGTCGGTCGCTGTCTTTCCAAGCCTGTGGTTTTGATTGGTGATTTGCATACTCAGTGGTTCCTGTCTGAACCGGCAGCTGGCTGTCCCAAATGGAACTCTATTCCTATGTAGTGTACTTGAGATGAAAGATGGAAAACGTTGAAGTTTCCTCTCAGAAGCACAATGCCCACTTAGAATTGGCAACCAAGTTGTATTCACACAATTTTGTGCTATGAATATTCACATTTTTTGTAGATGTCAATCCAGGTTAGCCATTTTCTTTCCAAGTTTGTGGTTATTATATCTGTTTAGGATAATCAGTTGTTGCCATAACCGGCATCTTGAAGAACAAGTGTTGACTCACCAGGGTTCCACAGTGCTTCTTTTGAGGACATGACATATGTTATGTCTTACTGCTAAGAGTCGGTGGTGTCAGCCTGACGTTCATGGTTAAGGTGGCTGACAGTGAGGTTTCCCCCTTGGGCAGACTTTAACAAATTCTAAACTTAACCACATTCTATACTCCAGACTCATAAAGCTGAGGTTAGCCTTTATGAACAGGTCTGGAATGACACGGTGCATAAGATTGTTGTTATCGCGCCTAAGGGGCTTTTAATTAGACTGAAATCTGATGGAATGGGGTTTGGGCATGAAGGATATGGGGAGAGGGGTGTTTGAGGAATGGGAGGTATGTGTGCGCGTGTGCGCTAGTGCGCGCGTGTGCGTGTTGTTTTGGTGTTCTACTGCAATCAATATATACAAAAATGCAATATGTTGTAACAATGTGGCCTGCTATTTAGAGAAATTATCAACTATTTTCTAAACTACTATTTCTCATTGAACAAAGTCCCTTCTCAGTCATTTAGTGCATGGCAACTTGTTTCTGCCCCTGTACACTCACAAGGGTGCTTGTTTCTGCTCCCGTGCACTCACAAGGGGGCTTGTTTCTGCCCCAGTACACTCACAAGGGTGCTCGTTCCAATGATCCAGGAATGTTTTCCTAAACCCAGTGACTATTCGGAACTCATGTCAAACTTGTTTACTTTTCTCATTCTGACTCCCTCTCTCTGGCTCTCCCTTCTCCCCCTCTCACCATGTCCTTCTAATTCTCTCTCTCTTTCCTTCTGTCCCTTCCTGTCTGACTCTTACATAACCATAAAGTGTAGGCTTCTAAGGATCCCCCTATTTAGCAACATGTCCCCTCCAGTCTGACTCGTACATAACCATAATGTGAGTTTAGGCTTCTAAGGATCCCCCTATTTAGCAACATGTCCCCTCCAGTCTGACTCGTACAAAGCCAAGTGTCCCCCTATTTAGCAACATTCCATGTAACCCCTTGACATAGACACTTGACTTCTATACAGTCCCCCCTTCAATGCCCATAATACACTCTCATGATCTGTCCCAAACGCCACTCTATTCCCTATGTAGTGCACTACTTTTGACCAAGGTGATGTCATTGGGCGAGAGCTTGGCACACACACGTTTCCTTCAGAAGCCAGACAACTAGACATGACTGAGCTGAAATCATTTGGCTGCTATGTTGTGTCCTATTGACCCGTTAGATAGATAGACAGACGGACAGACAGACAGACAGACAGACGGACGGACGGACGGACGGACGGACGGACGGACAGACAGACAGGACAGACAGAGGTCAAATTGGCTATTTACCAAATTACTGTACAACAGACCACATATTCACACTCCACACCCTAATTGACAAACAAACAAACCAAAACAAAGGCAAAGTCTTCTCATGCTTTGTTGATTTAAAAAAAAGCCTTTGACTCAATTTGGCATAAGGGTCTGCTATACAAATTGATGGAAAGTGGTGTGGGGGGGACACATACGACATTATAAAATCCATGTACACAAACAACAAGTGTGTGGTTAAAATTGGCTAAAAGCACACACATTTCCTTCCACAGGGCCGTGGGGTGAGTCAGGGATGCAGCTTAACCCCCCCCCCCTTCAACATATATATCAACACATTGGCAAAGGCACTAGAACAGTCTGTAGCACCCGGCCTCATCTTACTAGAATCTGAAGTCAAGTGTCTACTGTTCGCGGATGATCTGGTGCTTCTGTCCCCAACCAAGGAGGGCCTACAGCAACACCTAGATCTTCTGCACAGATTCTGCCAGACCTGGGCCCTGACAGTAAATCTCAGTAAGACAAAAATAATTGTGTTCCAAAAAAGGTCCAGTCTTCAGGACCACAGATACAAATTCCATCTAGACACTGTTGCCCTAGAGCAAACAAAAAACAATAAAGTTGAAGTCAGAAGTTTACATACACTTAGGTTGGAGTCATTAAAACTAGTTTTTCAACCACTCCACAAATTTCTTATCAAACTACAGTTTTGGCAAGTTGGTTAGGAAATCTACTTTGTGCAATTGTTTACAGACAGATTATTTCACTTTTAACTCATGGTATCACAATTCCAGTGGGTCAGAAGTTTGCATAGACTAAGTTGACTGTGCCTTTAAACAGCTTGGAAATTTTCAAAAAATTATGTCATGGCTTTAGAAGCTTCTGATAGGCTAATTGACATCATTTGATTCAATTGGAGGTGTACCTGTGGATGTATTTCAAGGCCTACCTTCAAACTCCGTGCCTCTTTGCTTGACATCATGGGAATATCAAAAGAAATCAGCCAAGACCTCAGAAAATAATTGTAGACCTGCACAAGTCTGGTTCCAAATGCCTGAAGGTACCAATTTCCAAATGCCTGAAGGTACCATGTTCATCTGTATAAACAATAGTACACAAGTATAAACACCATGGGACCACGCAGCCGTCATACCGCTCAGGAAGGAGACGCGTTCTGTTTCCTAGAGATTAACGTAGTTTGGTGTGAAAAGTACAAATCAATCCCAGAACAACAGCAAAGGACCTTGTGAAGATGCTGGAGGAAACAAGTACAAAAGTATCTATATCCACAGTAAAATGAGTCCTATATCAACATAACCTGAAAGGCCGCTCAGCAAGGAAGAAGCCACTGCTCCAAAACGGCCATAAAAAAAAGCCAGACTACGGTTTGCAACTGTACATGGGGACAAAGATCATACTTTTTGGAGAAATGTCCTCTGGTCTGAAAACAAAAATAGAACTGTTTGTCCATAATGACCATCGTTATGTTTGGAGGAAAAAGGAGGCTTGCAAGCTGAAGAACATCATCCCAACCGTGAAGCACGGGGGTGGCAGCATCATGTTGTGGGGGTGCTTTGCTGCAGGAGGGACTGTTGCACTTCAGAAAATAGATGGCATCATGAGGCAAAAATTATGTGGACATATTGAAACAACATCTCCAGACATCAGTCAGGAAGTTAAAGCTTGGTTGCAAATGGGTCTTCCAAATGGACAATGACCCCAAGCATACTTCCAAAGTTGTGGCAAAATAGCTTAAGGTCAACAAAGTCAAGGTATTGGAGTGGCCATCAAAGCCCTGACCTCATTCCTATAGAACATTTGTGGACAGAACTGAAAAAGTGTGTGCGAGCAAGGAGGCCTACAAACCTCCTCTGTCAGGAGGAATGGGCCAAAATTCACCCAACTTATTGTGGGAAGCTTGTGGAAGGCTACCCAAAACGTTTGACCCAAGTTAAACAATTTAAAGGCAATGCTACCAAATACTAATTGAGTGTACGTAAACCTCTGACCCTTTGGGTGTCAAGTGTCAGTGTGCAGTGGTTAGGACGGAGTCAGGCGTGGGACACATAAGTAAAAGACATACATTACTCGAAAAGAAACAATGATTTCCACGCAGGGAAAAACACACCAGCTCACAGAAGTCTTGAACACTAAACAAAGAACAAACGCACAAAACCATGTGGGAACCAGAGTTAAATAGGGAATAAATTATAATGTAATGGGAACCAGGTGTGTACAATCAAGACAGAACAACACAGAAAAAGAAACGTAGATCGGTGGCAGCTAGAAAGCCGGTGACGCCGAACGCCGCCCGAACAAGGAGAGGCACCAACTTCGGCGGAAGTCGTGACAGTACCCCCCTTTACGCGCGGCTCCAGCAGCACACCGACACCGGCCTCGGGAACGACAAGGCGCAGGGCGATCCGGGTGGAGACGGTGAAATTCCTGCAGTAAGGAAGGGTCCAGGATGTCCTCCACCGGCACCCAGCATCTCTCCTCCGGACCGTACCCCTCCCACTCCACGAGGTACTGAAGGTCCCTCGCCTTGAGTCCATGATGGCTCGCACAGTATACGCCGAGGCCCCCTCGATGTCCAGAGGGGGCGGAGGAACCTCCCGCACCTCAGACTGCTGGAGCGGACCAGCCACCACTGGCCTGAGGAGAGACAGATGGAACGAGGGGTTAATACGGTAATCAGGGGGAAGCTGTAACCTATAACATACCTCGTTCAGTTTCCTCAGGACTTTAAATGGCCCCACAAACTGCGGACCCAGCTTCCGGCAAGGCAGGTTTTGGGTCGAGAGCCAGACCCGGCCCCGGTGCATACACCGGGGCCTCACTGCGGTGGCGGTCGGCGCTCACCTTCTGTCTCCTGATGGCCCGTTGCAGGCGCACATGGGCAGCGTCCCATGTCTCCTCCGAGCGCCGAAACCATTCATCCACCGCAGGTGCCTCAATCTGGCTCTGATGCCACGGTGCCAGGACCGGCTGATAACCTAGTACACACTGAAACGGAGACAGGTTAGTGGAGGAGTGGCGGAGGGAGTTTTGGGCCATCTCTGCCCAGGGGATGAAAGCCGCCCACTCCCCCAGCCGGTCCTGGCAATAGGACCGCAGAAACCTACCCACATCCTGGTTAACTCTCTCCACCTGCCCATTACTCTCGGGGTGAAACCCTGAGGTCAGGCTGACCGAGACCCCCAGACATTCCATGAATGCCCTCCAGACCCTCGATGTGAACTGGGGACCCCGATCAGACACTATATCCTCAGGCACCCCGTAGTGCTGGAAGACGTGTGTAAACAGGGCCTCCGCAGTCTGTAGGGCCGTAGGGAGTCCGGGCAAAGGAAGGTGACGGCAGGACTTAGAAAACCGATCCACAACGACCAGAATCGTGGTGTTTCCTTGTGACGGAGGAAGATCCGTCATGAAATCCACTGATAGGTGTGACCACGGCCGTTGTGGAATGGGTAGAGGTTGTAATTTTCCTCTGGGCAGGTGTCTAGGTGCCTTGCACTGGGCGCACACCGAGCAGGAGGAAACATAAACCCTCACATCCTTAGCTAAAGTGGGCCACCAGTACTTCCCACACTAAGACAGCGCACTGTCCGACCGATGCCGGGATGACCAGAGGAGGGTGACGTGTGGGCCCAACAGATCATTCGATCACGGACATCAAACGGAACGTACAGACGCCCAACTGGACACTGGGTGGGAGTGGGCTCCGTACGTAACGCCCGCTCGATGTCCGCGTCAACCTCCCATACCACCGGTGCCACCAGGCAAGAAGCCGGAGGGAGTGGGATCCATGGTCCGCTCCTCTGTGTCATACATCCAGGACAGTCCGTCTGCCTTAGCGTTCTGAGAACCTGGTTTGTTGGATAGGGTGAAAACAAAACGGGTGAAAAACATGGCCCACCTTGCCTGGCGAGGGTTCATTCTCCTCGCCACCCGGATGTACTCCAGATTGCAGTGGTCAGTCCAAATGAGGAAAGGGTGTTTAGCCCCCTCAAGCCAATGCCACCACGCCTTCAGAGCCTTGACAACAGCTCCCGGTCCCCCACATCATAGTTTCGCTACGCCGGGCTGAGCTTCTTCAAAACTAAAGCACAGGGGCAGAGCTTTGAGCTTTTGGACACATAACTGAGTAAAAGACATACTTTACTCGAACAAAAACAACAATGATTTCCACGCAGGGAAAAACACACCAGCTCACAGAAGTCTTGAACACTAAACAAAGAACAAACATGCACAAAACCATGTGGGAACCAGAGGGTTAAATAGGGAATAAATTATAACGTAATGGGAACCAGGTGTGTACAATCAACACAGAACAACATAGAAAAATAAACGTAGATCGGTGGCAGCTAGAAAGCCAGTGACGTCGACTGCCGAACGTCGCCCGAACAAGGAGAGGCACCAACTTCGGCGGAAGTCGTGACACTGGGAATGTGATGAAAGAAATAAAAGCTGAAATAAATCGTTCTCTACTATTATTCTGACATTTCACATTCTTAAAATAAAGTGGTTATCCTAACTGACCTAAGACAGGGAATTTTTACTAGGATTAAATGTCAGGAATTGTGAAAAACTGATTTTAAATGTATTTGGCTAAGGTGTAATTAAACTTCCGACTTCAACTGTACATACCTCGGCCTAAACATCAGCGCCACGGGTAACTTCCACAAAGCTGTGAACGAGCTGAGAGACAATGCAAGAAGGGCCTTCTATGCCGTCAAAAGCAACATCAAATTCAACATACCAATTACAATCTGGCTGAAAAATACTTGAATCAGTTATAGAACCCATTTCCCTTTATGGTTGTGAGGTCTGGGGTCCGCTCACCAACCAAGAATTCACAGAATGGGACAAACACCAAATTGAGACTCTGCATGCAGAATTCTGCAAAAATATCCTCTGTGTACAACGTAAAACACCAAATAATGCATGCAGAGCAGAATTAGGACGATACCCGCTAATTATCAAAATCCAGAAAAGAGCGGTTAAATTCTACAACCACCTAAAAGGAAGCGATTCCCACACCTTCCATAACAAAGCCATCACCTACAGAGAGATGAACCTGGAGAAGAGTCCCCTAAGCAAGCTGGTCCTGGGGCTCTGTTCACAAACACAAACAGACCCCACAGAGCCCCAAGACAGCAACACAATTAGACCCAACCAAATCATAAGAAAACAAAAAGATCATTACTTGACACATTGGAAAGAATTAACAAAAAACAGACTAAACTAGAATGCTATTTGGCCCTAAAAATAGAGTACACAGTGGCAGAATATGTGACCACTGGACTGACCCAAATTTAAGGAAAACTTTGACTATGTACAAACTCAATGAGCATAGCCTTGCTATTGAGAGAGGCCGCCGTAGGCAGACCTGGCTCAAGAGAAGACCGGCTATGTGCACACTGCCCACAAAATGAGGTGGAAACCTCCTGCCAAATATATGTGTGAGGACTGACGCCGGAGACGAGAAGCAGGTACGAGGAGTTGACATTTAATTAGGAACAGACAAAGAGCAAGACAGAAACAGCATCAGCACACGGATACAAAATGACAAACGACAATCAATGCAGCAGCAGGGAACAGAACTGGGGAACTGACAAATGTAAGGGAGGTAATAAATAGGTGATTGAGTCCAGGTGAGTCTAATAATCACTGATGCGCGTGACGGGGGGAAGGCAGGTGTGCGTAATAATGGTGGCAGGAGTGCGCAATGCTGGGGAGCCTGGCGCCCTCGAACTCCAGGGGGGAAGAGCGGGAGCAGGCGTGACAGTATGGCCATATTAGAGACACATATTTCCCTCAGATTACACAGATCCACAAAGAATTAGAAAACAAACCCAATTTTCATAAACTCCCATATCTACTGGGTGAAATACCACAGTGTGCCATCACAGCAGCAAGATTTGTGACCTGTTGCCACAAGAAAAGGGCAACCATTGTAAATACAACCCATGATTATGTTTATTTATTTCACTATATGCACATCATTACAACACTGTATATATACATATATATATATACATAATATAGTATTTTGTAACTTCTGTGAGTGTAATGTTTACTGTTCATTTTTATTGTCCATTTCACTTTTGCTTATTATCTACTTCACTTGCTTTGGAAATGTTAACATATGTTTCCCATGCCAATAAAGCCCTTGAATTGAACTGAATTGAGAGAGAGAAACACAGAGACACAGAGGGACAGAGAGACAGAGAAACAGAGAGAGAGACAGAGAGAGAGACAGAGAGAGAGACAGAGAGAGAGACAGAGAGAGAGAGAGAGAGACCCGAGAGAGAGACAGAGAGAGAGACAGAGAGAGAGAGAGAGAGACCTGAGAGAGAGACAGAGAGACAGAGAGAGACAGAGAGAGACAGAGAGACCTGAGAGAGAGAGACAGTGCCCCAATGGACAGTTACTTACAGAACCATTGAGTTGGCATGACATGGGGAACCCGTAGCGGTATGCACAAATATTTGCCCACAGTTTGGCGGTAGTGGAATTCACACCGCCTCAGTGCTTGAGAATGTCTCATTTGATTTCACACCCCGAGCCTTCCTTCCATTCTGTAACGCTCCATTAACACAGAACAGGCCTAAACCTATGTTGTCGAAGCCTGGTATCCAAACTGATATGCTCTGTCTCAAGTTTCAAGTTGTATTAGTCACATGGTATACTTCGTCCAATGAAATGCTTACTTGCAGATTCTTTGTCGTCAATGCAACAACAATAATAAATAACAACAGATAAGAATATGAACATAAAGTAAATGGCTCAGTAGAACAGAATAAACATTTTAGCATAAGTATAATACAGGAAGGCAAAATTAATAGTCCAATATTTACATGTGTATTGGGGATGGGCCAGTGTATAAACTGAGCCGTATAATAAGAGTCTGGTAGCAATAGATGGGATGTGTGGGTCTGCCCGACGGTAAGGGAGAGAACAGCTCATAGATGGGATGTGTGGGTCTGCCCGATGGTAAGGGAGAGAACAGCTCATAGATGGGATGTGTGGGTCTGCCCGATGGTAAGGGAGAGAACAGCTCATAGATGGGATGTGTGGGTCTACCCGATGGTAAGGGAGAGAACAGCTCATAGATGGGATGTGTGGGTCTACCCGACGGTAAGGGAGAGAACAGCTCATAGATGGGATGTGTGGGTCTGCCCGATGGTAAGGAAGAGACAGCTCATAGATGGGATGTGTGGGTCTGCCCGACGGTAAGGAAGAGAACAGCTCATAGATGGGATGTGTGGGTCTGCCCGACGGTAAGGGAGAGAACAGCTCATAGATGGGATGTGTGGGTCTGCCCGACGGTAAGGGAGAGAACAGCTCATAGATGGGATGTGTGGGTCTGCCCGATGGTAAGGGAGAGAACAGCTCATAGATGGGATGTGTGGGTCTGCCCGACGGTAAGGGAGAGAACAGCTCATAGATGGGATGTGTGGGTCTGCCCGACGGTAAGGGAGAGAACAGCTCGTGGCTGGGATGTGTGGGTCTCCCCGACGGTAAGGGAGAGAACAGCTCGTGGCTGGGATGTGTGGGTCTGCCCGACGGTAAGGGAGAGAACAGCTCGTGGCTGGGATGTGTGGGTCTCCCCGACGGTTAGGGAGAGAACAGCTCGTGGCTGGGATGTGTGGGTCTGCCCGACGGTAAGGGAGAGAACAGCTCGTGGCTGGGATGTGTGGGTCTGCCCGACGGTAAGGGAGAGAACAGCTCGTGGCTGGGATGTGTGGGTCTGCCTGACGGTAAGGGAGAGAACAGCTCGTGGCTGGGATGTGTGGGTCTGCCTGACGGTAAGGGAGAGAACAGCTCGTGGCTGGGATGTGTGGGTCTGCCTGACGGTAAGGGAGAGAACAGCTCGTGGCTGGGATGTGTGGGGTCCTTAATGATGCTGCGGGTCTTCCTCAAGCACTGTTTCGAGTAGATGTCCTAGATGGGTGGGAGCACGGTCCCAGTGAGCAAGTCCCGTACCAGGCCGTGTTGCAACCAGTCAGGACGCTTTCGATGGTGCAGCGGTAGTATTTGGAGAGGACCCAGGGCGGCATGCCAATTTTTTTCAGCCGCCTTAGGAAGTAGAGCACTGTTAGGAAGCCCTGTTGACAAGAGTGGTGTTGTTGGTCCATGACAAGTCCTTGGACACGGAGGAATTTAAAAATTGTGACTCTCTGCAACAGTCCCATTGATGTTCCCTCCTCTGCTTCCTGAAGACAATAGTTGGTTGGTTTCAATGGTAAGAGCAGTATTTAGTCTGGTTCAACCAGGCTAGCATTGCCACGCTGACACAGACTAATCAGGACGTGATAGTTTGAGTTAGCTTCTTCATAAGGTCCACTTTCATAAAATAACGCAGTGTCCAACAATGGCTGTTTCTTTTCTGTCCAAGACGGAGAGGAAGACTAGATGAAGATGAGGATGAAGACAGAGAGGATGAAGACAGAGAGGAAGAGAGGATGAAGACGGAGAGGAAGAGGATGAAGACAGAGAGGATGAAGACAGAGAGGAAGAGAGGATAAAGACAGAGAGCATGAAGACAGAGAGGAAGAGAAGATGAAGACAGAGAGGAAGAGAGGATGAAGACAGGGAGGAAGAAAGAATGAAGACGGGGAGGAAGAGAGGATGAAGACAAAGAGGATGAAGATGGAGATGATGAAGACAGAGGAAGAGAGGATGAAGACAGAGAGGAAGAGAGGATAAAGACAGAGAGGATGAAGACAGGGAGGAAGAGAGGATGAAGACAGAGAGGATGAGAGGATTAAGACAGAGATGATGAGAGGATGAAGCCAGAGAGGGAGAGAGGATGAAAACAGAGAGGAAGAGAGGATGAAGACAGAGAGGATGAAGACAGGGAGGAAGAGAGGATGAAGACGGGGAGGAAGAGAGGATGAAGACAGAGAGGATGAAGATGGAGAGGATGAAGACAGAGTGGATGAGAGGATGAAGACAGAGAGGAAGAGAGGACGAAGACAGAGAGGATGAAGATGGAGAGGATGAAGATGGAGAGTAAGAGAGGATGAAGTCAGAGAGGATGAAGACGGGGAGGAAGAGAGGATGAAGATGGAGAGTAAAGGAGGATGAAGACAGAAAGGATGAAGACGGAGAGTAAGAGAGGATGAAGACTGGGAGGAAGACACAGCAGACATAGTAAAGAGACTCGGGGAGAGAGAGGAGAAGAGAAGGTAAGGGATGGAGAGGAAAATTGCAGAAAGGGAGAGAGAGAGCGAGAGAGAAAGAGAGACAGAGAGAATTGAAATTGAAAATGAAATTGAATTGAGAGACAAAAGGAATATGAGAGGAGGTAGAGAAGTCTGCTGAGTTCCTGTCTGTCTGTCTGTCTGTCTGTCTGTCTGTCTGTCTGTCTGTCTGTCTGTCTGTCTGTCTGTCTGTCTGTCTGTCTGTCTGTCTGTCTGTCTGTCTGTCTGTCTGTCTGTCTGTCTGTCTGTCTGTCTGTCTGTCTGTCTGTCTGTCTGTCTGTCTGTCTGTCTGTCTGTCTGGTTAACTGGAGATGAGATAGTGGAACGAGGGGAGACCCCCAGGAAAGTCTGATATCAGCCCCTCACCAGAGCCCTGTCCTGCTGAAACACCACTGTGTGTGTGTGTGTGTGTGTGTGTGTGTGTGTGTGTGTGTGTGTGTGTGTGTGTGTGTGTGTGTGTGTGTGTGTGTGTGTGTGTGTGTGTGTGTGTGTGTGTGTGTTCAGATGTGTGCACACATATTTGTGTCTGTCTGTGAGTGTGAATCCACTGTGGGTGTGAGTGAGTGCATACGTGTGTTCTTGCATGTTAGTGGGCGGTGAGGGCTCCATGCTGTGTTGTGGTGGGTGTGTCATCCATCCAGCCCGGCGTGAGTAGGAAACGTGGGATTCCAGCGTTCAATAGGGGGATTAGTCCCACCCCACTGCAGCAGCCCACTACAGAGACAGGAAACTCTGCAGGGACAGGGTGACCAGCACAGCCAGACCCGGACACACTCACACAGAGTGTGTTTGTGCGTGTGTGTGCATGCGTGTGCGTGTGTGTGCGTGTGTGCGTGTGTGTGTGTGTGTGTAGGTGCTATTCAGAGTCAGGTCTGGCTGCACTAAAGCCAGCCTTGTCTTGGAGCAACAGGAGGAGGGTGTGTCAGACATTTTGCCTCTCTCCAGTCTCTCTTAAACATCTTAAAACATTAAAACTCTTTTGATTCATCCTAACTGATGCAACAGTAACTACAGAGAAATGTGGTAAAAAAGCGAAGTTAGCTTGGTGTTGAACATTGATGATTGGTTGTGTCGTGAAACATCCACATTCCAGTAGAATCCATTCCAGATGGGCATTAAGAGTGGGTTTAGTGGGTTTAGTCTCTCCCCTGGTAAAACTGTCCAATCCCTGGTGACTTTACTGCCACTCAGCAGCATGCCTAATCCCCTGGTATGTTGTTTATTTACTTCCTGTTGTTAATTTCCTGGGCTGGCTGGTTTGTGGTTCCTGCAGGCAGAGCAGCTGGGCGGCCATTTTGGAATTCACAACATGGCTGTTTCCTCCATGGGAGAGCTGTGGCTTCAAAAGCTTTTAAAGCCTGTAGCTGTTGCCACTTTCTCCACAAGCTATTGACTTATTTAAATGGGTAAAACAACTTTATTGACTTTAAATGTTAGTACACTGCATGGTTACTGCTATCCTCTGATGTAAGGATTGTGACAGGGCCAGTGTGACCGGGCCATTTTGTATTCAAGGCTTTGTTTGAGTGATTTAATGACATATTGAACTTAAGTTTCTACGGAGATAGTGAGTGAAAATGAATGATCGTGATCTCCAACATTCTGAACCATGCCAGTACATTACAGCTAAGGTTTTCCATAGAGTTCTGTCACAGTCACGTTGGCCTAAATAGCTGTTGTTTTTGATAAAGGCGTATATGTGTTGTCTCTGAGTAGCCATTGAGGACCATAGGAACCCACTAACCCAGTATTTACATGTGTCCAGTGAGGACCACAGGAACCCACTAACCCAGTATTTACATGTGCCCAGTGAGGACCACAGAACCCCAGTAACCCAGTATTTACATGTACCCAGTGAGGACCACAGTAACCCAGTAACCCAGTATTTATATGTGCCCAGTGAGGACCACAGTAACCCAGTAACCCAGTATTTATATGTGCCCAGTGAGGACCACAGTTACCCAGTAAGCCAGTATTTACATGTGCCCAGTGAGGACCACAGTAACCCACTAACCCAGTATTTACATGTGCCCAGTGAGGACCACAGTAACCCACTAACCCAGTATTTACATGTGCCCAGTGAGGACCACAGTAACCCAGTAACCCAGTATTTACATGTGCCCAGTGAGGACCACAGTAACCCACTAACCCAGTATTTACATGTGCCCAGTGAGGACCACAGTAACCCACTAACCCAGTATTTACATGTGCCCAGTGAGGACCACAGTAACCCACTAACCCAGTATTTACATATGCCCAGTCAGGACCACAGTAACCCACTAACCCAGTATTTACATGTGCCCAGTGAGGACCACAGGAACCCACTAACCCAGTATTTACATGTGCCCAGTGAGGACCACAGGAACCCACTAACCCAGTATTTACATGTACCCAGTGAGGACCACAGTAACCCAGTATTTGTGCCAGCCTTGAGACACAGAGAGATAATCATCTCCAGCCCAGCCAGACCTTGTTGGGTTCAACTGACCTTGCGTCTGTGGAATAAAGAGATCTATTCGTTCGCAGACACAAACACACACACACGGAATGCCAGCAGAGAACTGAATGTATTGATAGTCAAAATTGATTTGGGTATCATTTGGTTTCTCTGTGGGGATTCATAGAAGTAATTCGGCGAGACCAATATTATATCCTGCAGGGATTCTGATCACAAGACTGAATGAATCAAATCATTAGACATGAGGAGACAGACACCCTATTCACAAGCCTGGTTCCAGATCTGATCTCACTAGCCTGGTCCCAGATCTGATCTCACTAGCCTGGTCCCAGATCTGATCTCACTAGCCTGGTCCCAGATCTGATCTCACTAGCCTTGTCCCAGATCTCATCTCACTAGCCTGGTCCCAGACGTGATCTCAGTAGAAACACAGTGTGGACAGAAGGAGAGAGAATGACATGAGAGAAGTAGAAAGACTGTAGAGAGAGAAAGGACATAACGAAAGGAGAGAGAGCAGAGAGGGGGGCAATAGAGAGAGAGAGAGAGAGGGGGGAGGGGGCAATAGAGAGAAAGAGAGAGGAGGGAAATAGAAAGATGGAGAGAGAGAGGGAGAGAGAACCTTTGTGAGTGTAATGTTTACTGTTAATTTTATTGTTTATTTCACTTTTGTTTATTATCTAGATTACTTGCTTTGGCAATGTTAACATATCTTTCCCATGCCAATAAAGCCCTTAAATTGAGTTGATTTGAATTGAATTAGAGAGAGAGAGAGAGAGGAGGGAGGATGGATGGAGTGGGGGGACTGATTTCCGCACGTGTAATACAAACTCTGTTTTGTATTACACGTTTTGACATCAAGGCTGTTTCCACTGTGGGCAAACTGATAGCATATCCTACAATCAATAAGAGAGTGTGTGTGTAGCAGAGGTGGTTCGTTGAACTGCGCTCCTTTTGACCTTTGCATAAAACCCAAATACCCATATTGGTTGAAAAGTCTATGGGCTTTAGCTCACTGAGAGAATATAATCTTGAAGAACTCCGTCCAGAACCAGACGGTTACATGCACTAGTCAGAACTATGGCCTTGGTTCAACCTGGGAAGACAGTACTTCAGGTCACCACCAACGGGGCTAGCGCTCACTAGCTAGCTAGTTCACATCTGCTGCACGTGAGCTGCTGTTCACCCTTATCTTTGTCAAATACAATCCATCTGTCCATTCCCCAACCAATCAACTCTCACCTACGTTTTAACTTCATCACTGACCTACATTCAGTCTTCCTTCACTGCTCCACATATGAAAGTGACTGGCGTCGTTATTTATGAGTCTGTTGAAGCGTTTCTCACTCCACCTCCTCATACCTCCACACACACACATTTTCCATTCCGCACTGGTCATTTACAAAAAGGAGGAAGGAGAACATGTCTGTCCGTCACAAAAGACAAACATTTTCACCAAACTCCAATACTAGATCATATTTGACCAAAATCGTTCTACTATCCGGGCAACTCTGAAATTGACCGCTTCTCCAAAAGATACAATCTGAAGGACCGGTGTAAGCAATGTTGAAATAGCTCCAGCATGCACTCTGGTAGGCTTAAAGGAACTTTAACCCATATGTCTAAGACCCATTCTATCTGCTCAGATCTACAGAAGTGCCCAGGAGATTAGGGCCACTGGGCGAAGGGTTCGAGTTTAGCAAGTCCTTCTCTAGGAAAAGAGGAGTTTGAAGGTTTAGCAGAATAAAATGACACAGTAGAAACGTATTTTAAATATATCTGATTGCCTGTTAGCAGGAATTTGGCTGGGGGACTCCTAGTTATAACGATCTCTCCGACAAAACAGACAAATCGCTCTTCTGACTTCTGAACAAGTAATTATGGACACCTGCAGCACACCCATTCGGACGACTCAAAAACCTCCGAGATCTGACAAAAAGGAGATGGTGAAGTGTCTATTGATTGTCAGGAGCCATCATCACAAACAGTGTAACAGTCAACTACTGTTTGTAGTTCTGTCCAGAGACGGAAGAGGAAGAGAGACATCCCACTCCATCATTTTTTCTGGTTCGTATACAATCAATGAACTAAGCAGACCAGCTGCTAATGAATTGGTGAATATGGGAGAGCCAATCCTTAAGCAGACCGGAACTGTGACAATTATTTTTCAATGGTAAACGGCCTAACGGTGCTATCTTAACATTGGGTCATTGAGGTTGTTTCTGGTGGTTCTAGTAGTCTACGGGATAATATGACAGTTACATCCCCAAGGAGGCTGAGATGAGCCCAGCTCTGGGTCCACTCAGTCAGGGAGGCACCTGAACTCTACCCCCAGGTGTCTCCTGAGGCCTACTCCACTCAGCCTATAATAGAGCCCTCAACAGAGCTTCAACCCGGACCAAATCTCTGTGCACACTATTGGCAAAGCACCCCCCACTCAGGATCCATCTCCCTTTTCTTATAGGGAGGTGTTACAGTCACCCGCAACCTTTGACCCCTCAGTCACGACCTCTCTGTCACCCTGAAAGGAAGTAAGGACACAGGGCCACTGGAGGAAGGGTGTCCCCTCCCCTGTGACCCTTGCCAGTAGCCTATGAACTCTCTATTTAACTCCTGATGGCTGGTGGAGAATGCAGGCAATGAAGCGCTTAGTGAGTCAGTGTGTTAGCGTGCTTGTCCAAGTGACACTTTGACTATCTCTCCACCATTCACTCTCTATTTGGGAGGTCAGGGTCAATTGACATGGTGTGTGTCCAACACTTCACCCCTGACTAACGCCTCAACTGGGCTGGAGAAGTCATTTCTCCTCAGTCTTAAGTCGACATAATGTTATTCATTGGGTTTGAGACAACAAACATAATAGCCAGAGAGAATGTTTCGAGTCAGGAGTTTTGGGAATGTTATGGCCCATATAGAAGTGGGGCTTGTTTGATTTAGCCCTGAGGTAACTGACGAAGCCGTTGTCGATTGACCTCGTGTTTGCGTGACCGAGATTCCTCCTTCGAGCATGTTGTTATTAATGCCTCTCCTGGCATTAAACGACTAACTGTTAAAACGTAATGAATGATAAACAGGTTCGCTCTTTCTCTTCTTCTCTTCTCCCTTTCTCCAGGTCAGTTTGCCTGTCATGTGAACCACTTGAGTGGTTCTCACCAATAGTATCAGTGTTGAAACGTGATCTTAAAACACCCAGCTCTCACAAGTTTCATCAACATGACAGTTGGTGGACAGAGTTAAAATCCTCCTGAGGGCAATTGGAGAGAGAAAGCAAGACTGAAACTGGACTCAGTCTTCCACCTCTCTCCTTTCTCTCTTGTGTTGCTCTGCTTAGTGACAGACCTCGCAGCCACAGCTAATATAAAACCCCTGAAGTTATCCTTCAGAAACAACAAAGTTTTTGGGGATTTGAAGCCAAGTCGGTCATGTTTTTTTTCTTTCTTTTCTTTCTTTCTTTTGTGTCAGTCGTGGTACAATGACACTGTTGTCCACTGTGAAAAACAAGGGACGTTGTACAGCGGCAACAAAAAAAGGAGCTGTACAGTTGGTCCCAATGCCAGCATCGTGATGACATTTGAATGAAATGATTACAGTTCAGCTTGGGGGGGGCTACAATTGTTGTTTTACATTTTCAGAGTTGACAGGGATTTACGGTCTTTTAGATGCTCAGTGTGTGTACATATTATTTATCCCAAAATGTGGCACATTTTCTATCTGTAAACTGGTTTTCTAGTTGAGGAGACATCATCCCGCTGGGCACAGACGTCAGACGTCAGTTCAATGTCTATATTTGATTATTTGATTAACTATAACTGCATATCAAGGAATTGGCGAGGGCACTAGAGCAGTCTGCAGCACCCGGCCTCACCCTACTAGAATCTGAAGTCAAATGTCTACTGTTTGCTGATGATCTGAAGCTTCTGTCATCAACCAAGGAGGGCCTACAGCAACATCTAGATCTTCTGCACAGATTCTGTCAGACCTGGGCGCTGACAGTAAATTTAGTATGACCAAAATAATGGTGTTCCAAAAAAGGTCCAGTTGCCAAATACAAATACAAATTCCATCTAGACACCGTTGCCCTAGAGCACACAAAAAACGATACATACATTGCCCTAAACATCAGCGCCACAGGTAACTTTCACAAAGCTGTGAACGAGCTGAGAGAGAAGGGCCTTCTATGCCATCAAAAGGAACATCAAATTCAACATACCAATTATGGTCTGGCTGAAAAATACTTGAATCAGTTATAGAACCCATTGCCCTTTACAGTTGTGAAGTCTGGGGTCCGCTCACCAACCAAGAATTCCCAAAATGGGACAAACACCAAATTGAGACTCCGCATGCAAAATTCTGCAAAAATATCCTCTGTGTACAACGTAAAACACCAAATAATGCATGCAGAGCAGAATTAGGCCGATACCCGCTAATTATCAAAATCCAGAAAAGAGCAATTCCCAAGCCTTCCAAAACAAAGACATCACCTACAGAGAGATGAACCTGGAGAAGAGTCCCCTAAGCAAGCTGGTCCTGGGGCTCTGTTCACAAACACAAACAGACCTCACAGAGCCCCAGGACCACAACACAATTAGACCCAACCAAACCATGAGAAAACAAAAATACAATTACTTGACACAATGGAAAGAATTCACACAAAAAACAGACTAAACTAGAATGCTATTTGGCCCTAAACAGAGAGTACACAGTGGCAGAATACCTGACCACTGTGACTGACCTAAACTTAAGGAAAGCTTTGACTATGTACAGATTCAGTGAGCATAGCCTTGCTATTGAGAAAGGGCACCGTAGGCAGACCTGGCTCTCAAGAGAAGACAGGCTATGTGCACACTGCCCACAAAATGTGGAGGTCCTGCCAAATGTATGACCATATTAGCGACACATATTTCCCTCAGATTACACAGATCCACAAAGAATTCGAAAACAAAACTAATTTTGATCAACTCCCATATCTACTGGGTGAAATACCACAGTGTGCCATCACAGCAGCAATATGTGTGACCTGTTGGCACAAGAAAAGGGCAACCAGTGAAGAACAAACACCATTGCAAATACAACCCATATTTATGTTTATTTATTTTCCCTCTTGTACTTTATCCATTTGCACATCTTTACAGCACTGTATATATAGATAATATGACATTTGAAATGAGTAATGTTTATTGTTTCATTTTTATTTTTTATTTCACTTTTATTTATTATCTACTTCACTTGCTTTGGCAATGTTAACGTATGTTCCCATGCCAATAAAGCCCCTTTAATTGAATTGAAATGAAATGAAATGAATTGAGAGAGAGAGAGAGAGAGACAGAGAGAGAGAGAGAGAGAGAGAGAGAGAGAGAGAGAGAGAGAGAGAGAGAGAGAGAGAGAGACGGGAACAGACACATCATTGCTGTTCATTAGCCCCAGAGTCAATAAACCTACTGTGTGCTTGTGTGTGCTAAACATTGACATTGACTGGTGGCTGCTTGTGCGAGGGACATACAGTGGTCATGTCAGGTTAATAGGTTATAGCAGGTTAATAACAGATTACTTATTAGGTTACGACTGTTCACATGCCAGTCCTTGCTAAATGGAGTCACTCGCTCTTTGAAGCATAGAGATCCAATGAATTACTAGAGTTTTTTTTGCGATGTCACCTCCCCTGTCTCAGTGGAAGCTGCCGAAGGGAGAACGGCTCATAATAATGTCTGGAACGGAGCGAATGAAATGGCATAGTCTTTTAGACGCTCAGTGTGTGTACGTATTATTTATCCAAATTATGGCACATTTTCTAGCTGTAAACTGGTTTTCTAGATGAGGAAACATAATCCCACTGGGTGCAGATGTCAGTTTAATGTCTATATTTGATTTACATTACAACTAAACTGAAATCAACAAAACATTAAACATTTAATTCTCGAAATTCCTTTACGTTGATGACTTTTTGCAAATCCAACCAGTTTTCCATGTTGATTCAACGTCATCACATTAAATTATTGGTTGAACTAACGTGGACACAATATTGATTCAACCAGTTTGTGCCCAGTGAGATATAACTAGTGAGATATGTCTGAGAGAGAGAGAGTGAGAGAGAGCGTGAGACAGAAAGAGAGAGTGAGAGGGCCATAGAGAGAGAGAGACAGAGAGAGAGAGAGAGAGAGAGGGCCACAGAGAGAGAGAGACAGAGAGAGAGAGAGACAGAGAGAGAGGGGGACACAGAGAGAGGGGGACACCGAGAGAGAGAGACAGAGAGAGAGAGAGACAGAGAGAGAGGGGGACACAGAGAGAGGGGGACACAGAGAGAGGGCCACAGAGAGAGAGAGACAGAGAGAGAGAGAGACAGAGAGAGAGGGGGACACAGAGAGAGGGGGACACAGAGAGAGGGCCACAGAGAGAGAGAGAGGGAGAGAGGGGGGGACACAGAGAGAGGGCCACAGAGAGAGAGAGAGAGAGAGAGAGAGAGAGAGAGAGAGAGAGAGAGAGAGAGGGGGGAGCTGGAGATCATATGGAGGTGTTGTCATAGCTTCTTGTCTCCAGCTGGACTGTATTAAGACCCTCCACACCCCCAGACTCATCACTGCTGTTCATTAACCCCAGAGTCAATAAACCTGTGTGTGTGTGTGTGTGTGTGTGTGTGTGTGTGTGTGTGTGTGTGTGTGTGTGTGTGTGTGTGTGTGTGTGTGTGTGTGTGTGTGTGTGTGTGTGTGTGTGTGTGTGTGTGTGTGTGTAGTTTTTACAGCGATGTCACCTCCCCTGACTCAGTGGAAGCTTCCGAGGGGAGAACGGCTCATAATAATGTCTGGAACAGAACGAATGAAATGGAAACCATAGAAACCATGTGGTTGATGTATTTGATACCTTTCCACCTATTCCGCTCCAGTCGTTACCACAAGCCCGTCCTCCCCAATAAAGGTGCGACTGACCTCCAGTGCCTGACATCTAAGACTCAATTGTCAGTTAGCTGTCGCTGACAGTGACAGGTCAGCTTCTTATTCTGTCACTTAGAATGGTTGTCTTGAATGTGTTATGTTGTTGTGAACGTGAGCATGAATCTTGTCTTGAATGTGTTATGTTGTTGTGAACGTGAGCATGAATCTTGTCTTGAATGTGTTATGTTGTTGTGAACGTGAGCATGAATCTTGTCTTGAATGTGTTATGTTGTTGTGAACGTGAGCATGAATCTTGTCTTGAATGTGTTATGTTGTTGTGAACGTGAGTGTGAATCTTGTCTTGAATGTGTTATGTTGTTGTGAACGTGAGTGTGAATCTCTCCGGTTGGTCGTACCGAGAGGGACTACTTTACAGTAATACATTCTATATCAATCAATAATATATCTACGGTTTTAAACAAAAAATAAACTCCCCTGCACAACAGTCAGAAATTGTTTTCGATGTCTGTAAAGTATGTTGTTATTCACTTATCCCAATTAAAAGTCTGAATGACCCTGTCTGTTTTGCCCTCTCCAAGTCAGAGGTTTCACTTTAAATCTGTTTGATGTCCATTTTTAATCAGGCAGAAAGCTGTCTTATACCTGGAGGACTGATGACCTCTGACCTAGAACTCTTTTTAGGAAGGAGAGGAGCCTCGGGGTGCGGTGCCAATGTCCTAATGAAGTGCTTCTGTCTGAGGCACACCTGCCAGGTCTGCAACGCAGCACAACCTTTAGTATAATATATTCCCATTTCTTATTCCATTTCTTTATTTTTATCCTCTTTGATTCAGATTATTTAGGTTGCAGCACGGAGGATTTGGGTCATTGTATCGAAAAAGACAAATATTTATTTATAGACGTCCAGATTTAAATAAAGGCCATCAGTTTGAATCATAGAGCTGCTACCTAACAAGTCTCACACACAGAGAAACAAGTAGGCACGTGCCCACACACACACACACACACACACACACACACACACACACACATTCACCTCATCTTTATCTATAACCGTCTCAGAACACATTTCTTACATGGGATGTATTTCAGAGTGCTTAAGGTGAGAAAGACAGAAACGTGTTTCCTAAATGAGACTGATAGTAAAACAACAATAAAACAACTGTGGACCTGAGAGACTAATGCAGTTATCCATTAGGAGTTGAAGGGCATTAAATGACCTGCACACAAAAGGGAGGGAGGGGAGGGGGGGGGGAAAGAAGAGTAAAAGCAATAGAATGAAGTGTTGCAATTCGTGTGGACGGAGAAAAGTTATTTAACAGTTTTTTTGGGGATGTTATGAATTGGGAATTTTTCAATTATTAATTGAATTTGACTATTTCATTCTCTCTCCTCTCTCGTTCTCTCTCTCTCTCTTTCTTCTCTCTCTCTCTCTCTCTCTCTCTCTCTCTCTCTCTCTCTTAATTGAGCACTGTTTCTGTCCTAGCTGTAGATATAGCACATTTGGAAAGGCTCTTCTGTATCTGTACAACCTCACGGCCAAACCTGCTTTATATGTTGCCGTGGCAGCCAAGGTGCCAGTATGTACGGCCCGTCACATGGTCTAGCACAGGTCATAGTGCACAAGGGGTCAAATGTCAGGACAGGGTAGACTAAACGCATCAACTTCCTGTCTTTCCCACTTGGCACTGGGGTTATTACCAGTCAGAGAATGAACATATGGCTTTAAGGAATTTGGTCTTGTCTCCATGTGTTTCTACTGGAACTGTTTGAAGCAGAGATTTATATACCTACAGTCTTTTCTGTTGGACTTGGATAGCATGTACGACACACACACACTCTCTCTCTAATCTCGTAAGCACGCTGTTCCACACACTGTGCTCTCAACCCAGGGGCCTCATTGGTACCTTAGCGTTCCGCAACTTAGCCTGCACAGCTATTCATCACCAAGGCCTCTCTTTGTGATTTAATAACACTGAGAGGAGCTCAGCACATGTTCGACACACACACAGCACACACACATGTTCAACGCCACACATCAACAGCTCTGTATGTCATCACTATTTCCTGCTTACATGTGCCTATGGGAATTAGTTGTGCACGTACGCTGAGTGTCGTTCATTAATGATAGTTTATGGCATCCAATGGGAAAGTGAGATGTAAAACAGCTGCATTTGAATGTTGAGAGTTTTTAACATGATAGGGACTAAATGATGCTTTGGTATGCATCTAATAACTTAAAGAGTAATCATGTGACTGAAAATACACAATAAAATGTTTTGTGAGTCAACTAAAGGTGTACAACTAGGCTTATTTATACAGAAGTAAGATCTTAATTTGAGCCAGTTTCTCACAGCAGGAAATAATGCAACAACAGGAAATTTGAATTCTTGTGTGGATTATAATTAATGGACATTTTTGAGGGGCAAATCAAGTCAGACATTTTTATGTAGAAATTGCAAACTTTAGAAGCCTTTTTAAACCTCAAATACACTACAAGTTTGCATTTCCTGCTGTGCAACAACAGGGTGATCAAATGAAGATCCTACATCGGTATTACGTCCCCGATTGATGACATCATGATGAGACCCCAATCGCTCCTGGCACAGAAAGAGAAGGAGGGATTAATATGAATGTATAAAACCCTCGTAATTATACCTCACAGTGAACCACATAACAGCTCTGGGATTTTCAGAGCATTACGACACCGGCGGAAAATAGTCCACTTAATTCATTTTGCAGCCATTTTGTTTGGTTTATTGGTTTTATTAATCAACTGAAACTATTCAGGTGGTTTCCTGACTAGACTTTAATGCTTTGAGCATTTACCTCAAAGACTCATTGGGCATGTTGGGATTCTGTTAGTTCTAGTAATAAAAGCTGCCTCTGCGTACCATTTCTGCAAATGAACCGTGTAAAAGTAATGTTGAAAATGGCTATTATTATTAAACTTTGCTTCATTTCTATCCTCACTAATGTAGAATAAAGTGGGTATGAGTCTTGTACTTGGCATCAAATGTTACATATAACTTATAAATGATGTAAATATTACGTTATCGTGATGTATTTGATGAGGAAGGCATCTGTAGGTCACACTGAGTGTCAGACTCAGAACCCAGATGATCCAGATATAAACTTGAAATGAGACAAAGCTTTTCCTCTCACCCCATCCCTACCAACTGGGCACAGACATCAATTCAACGTCTGTTCCACATTGGTTTAACGTTGATTCAACCGGTGTTTTCCTTATCTCTGTATATCACACCACCCTTCCTCTGACACACAATCGCTCTCTTCCTTTCTCTCCACGTTATCTCTGTCCATCTTACACTCCCATTCTCTTTCCCCTCTTTCCTTGTATACTATCACTTCTTTCTCTCTCCCCCCACTCCTCTCTCTTCTCTTTTGTCTCCCCCTCTCCCTCTTTCCCTCTCTAAAGCAAACCAGCCCTAATCTCCATCGTCCACGCATGACTAATTAGAAAAATATGAGCTATGATCCGGAGGCCCCCGGTGTGTGTGTGTGTGTGTGTGTGTGTGTGTGTGTGTGTGTGTGTGTGTGTGTGTGTGTGTGTGTGTGTGTGTGTGTGTGTGTGTGTGTGTGTGTGTGTGTGTGTGTGTGTGTGTGTGTCTCTCTCGACGGCTTGATCAGAGGATATTTAAAGGACTACCATAATACTCTTAGAAAAAAAGGTGCTATGTAGAACGTAAAAGGGTTATTCGGCTGTCCTCATAGGAGAACCCTTTGAATAACCCTTTGTGGTTCCAGGTAGAACCCTTTTGGTTCCAAGTAAAACCCTTTCTAACATCCTACAGTAGTATTTACAGTTGAAGTCGGAGGTTTGCATACAATTTAGCCAAATACATTTAAAATCAGTTTTTCACAATTCCTGACATTTAATCCTAGTAAAAAATCCCTGTCTTAGGTCAGTTAGGATCACCACTTTATTTTAAGAATGTGAAATGTTAGAATAATAGTAGAGAGAATTATTTATTTCAGCTTTTATTTCTTTCATCAGATTCCCAGTGGGTCAGAAGTTTACATACACTCAATTAGTATTTGGTAGCATTGCCTTTAAATTGTTTAACTTGGGTCAAACGTTTCGAGTAGCCTTCCACAAGCTTCCCACAATAAGATGGGTGAATTGTGGCCCATTCCTCCTGACAAAGCTAGTGTAACTAAGTCAGGTTTGTAGGCCTCCTTGCGTGCACACACTTTTTAAGTTCTGCCAACACATTTTGTATAGGATTGTTGTCAGGGCTTTGTGATGGCCACTCCAATACCTTGACTTTGATGTCCTTAAGCCATTTTGCCACAACTTTGGAAGTATGCTTGGGGTCATTGTCCATTTGGAAGAACCATTTGCGACCACACTTTAACTTCCTGACTGATGTCTTGAGATGTTGCTTCAATATATCCACATAATTTTCCTACCTCATGATGCCATCTATTTTGTGAAGTGCACCAGTCCCTCCTGCAGTAAAGCACCCCCACAACATGATGCTGCCACCCCCTGATTCACGGTTGGGATGATGTTCTTCAACTTGCAAGCCTCCCCCTTTTTCCTCCAAACATAACGATGGTCATTATGGCCAAATAGTTATATTTTTGTTTCATCAGACCAGATAACATGTCTCCAAAAAGTATGATCTTCGTCCCCATGCGCAGTTGCAAACCGTAGTCTGGCTTTTTTATGGCGGTTTTGGAGCAGTGGCTTCTTCCTTGCTGAGCGGCCTTTCAGGTTATGTCGATATAGAACTCGTTTTACTGTGGATATAGATATAGTTTCCTCCAGCATCTTCACATGGTCCTTTGCTGTTGTTCTGGGATTGATTTGCACTTTTCGCACCAAAGTACGTTCATCTCTAGGAAACAGAACGCGTCTCCTTCCTGAGCGGTATGAAAGCTGCGTGGTCCCATGGTGTTTATACTTGCGTACTATTGTTCGTACAGATGAACGTGGTACCTTCAAGCATTTGGAAATTGCTCCCAAGGATGAACCAGGTCCTGAGGTCTTGGCTGATTTCTTTTGATTTTCCCATGATGTCAAGCAAAGAAGCACTGAGTTTGAAGGTAGGCCTTGAAATACATCCACAGGTACACCTCCAATTGAATCAAAGGATGTCAATTAGCCTATCAGAAGCTTCTAAAGCCATGACATCATTTTCTGGAATTTTCCAAGCTGTTTAAAGTCACAGTCAACTTAGTGTATGTAAACTTCTGACCCACTGGAATTGTGATACAGTGAATAATAAGTGAAATAATCTGTCTGTAAACAATTGTTGTAAAAATTACTTGTGTCATGCACAAAGTAGATGCCAAAACTATAGTTTGTTAACAAGAAATTTGTGGAGTGGTTGAAAAACTAGTTTTAATGACTCCAACCTAAGTGTATGTAATCTTCCGACTTCAACTGTACATCCCAACCACCATCATTTTAATCTTCAAAGGCTGGTTGCCCGATCCTAGATTCTAGTCTTGGGTTTTAAAACGTTCTCAATAGAATCCCCATTTACAAAGTGTTTTGTTTATTCCATGACTTGTCTTAAAAAGTGACTGTCAAACTAGTCCTTTATGTCAATGGGGTATTTAACACAATACACAGTAGGAGTTTTGCACAGCTTATATTTCCCCTGGTTTCTTGTCTGTTTTCTGAGTGTCAGTGATCCCAGAACAGTGAGCTGAACGGGTCTAAAGTTCACCGCTTGAAACTCCCCCGTCATCCAGTACGACACTACGGACCTTTCTGTTTTCCTTTACATCAGGAAGGAATGCGAGGGCAGAAAGAAAAGAACAGGGAGACGTGTGTGACGCTGCGTGTTGATGATGGGGAATGTGATGTATGTGTTCTGAACCGCGAGTGGCCCATTTACGTGACAAAACCTGGAGATATATATGATATGTGTGTGTGTGTGTTCGTACATGTGTATGTGTGTGTGCATGCTTGTGTGGGTGTATGGACTGTGTAACTAACAGACTGTTTGCTTTAGCATTCACACATTAGCGCTGTCTAAGAATACCTTCTCTCACCGTTGGGCTGTGCCAGACCAGGGCCACACATGGTACTGCTTTGAGAGGAAAACACTGTGATTATTTCACTCCTTTTAGATGTCAGTGGAGCACAGAAGAAACGATTTACAGTCAGCTGAACACAAACAGCAGGCGTACAACTGTCTCTAAGGTGCAGTGGAGTCGGCTCCAAATGGGTCATTCGTAATAGATTTAACAGTGAGTATAAAGCTATAACTAAGTCTATAACTCAGTGATAAAACATGCCATTGAAACACATAGGTTACGTCCCAAATGACACCCTATTCCCTATTTAGTGCATTACTTTTGACCAGAGGCTAAATGGCACCCCCAGGGCTGGTTAAACACAGTGTGACATATAGGGAATAGGGTGCCGTTTGGGACGAGGGCATATTTAGGTCAGAAGTGTCATAGGAAAGGGTGGAACTTCATTAGAACGCCCTAACTCATGGAGTTCTTTAGTGACAAGTAAATCACATCCATATTTGAGTGATCTGAACTGTCCTGAGTACAGCCTATATACAGTCATTTATGCATTAAATAGTCCACAAGGTCACAAGGTGCCAAGAAACAAGCTGGTTCAGCACCTCTTATGTCTCTGCTTATCCCAGTATATACAGGACAACACACACATGCACGCACACACACACACAAAGACACATACACACACACAGGAAATGTACAAACATGATTCCTGGAATGCCTCTTCAAATTCCCCGTTATATATCTTTTCTCAACAGTTCAGAGATGCTTATCTAGATGCAGGTGTGTGTGTGTGTGTGTGTGTGTGTGTGTGTGTGTGTGTGTGTGTGTGTGTGTGTGTGCGTGCGTGCGTGCGTGCGTGCGTGCGTGCGTGTGGTTTACAGTAATCTCTCTTGGACAGATCCATGAGTAAACGGGAAATGAAAACTTTCCCGAGAATTTTACTTCTGGGTAACCGAGATTATGTTTACAGTAACACAACAAGGATAGAGCAGGAGGTATCATCACACGGCAACTTCCTAGATGTCATAGTCGTGTTTGTAGGTGGCAGGGAAGTCAGGCGCAGGAGAAACCAACTTGGTTAAACTGGAGTATTTTAATTAACAAAAAACAAACTCCAAAACCAAAGTACAAAAATAACATGGGTAAAAATAACCCGTCGCACACCGATAGAAAATACACGCGTACATAACTCACAAACAATCACTGACAAGGACATGAGGGGAAACAGAGGGTTAAATACACAACATGTAATTGATGGGATTGGAACCAGGTGTATAGGAAGACAAGACAAAACCAATGGAAAATGAAAAACTGATCAATGATGGCTAGAAGACCGGTGACGTCGACCGCCGAGCACCACCCGAACAAGGAGGGGCATCGACTTCAGCAGAAGTCGTGACACTAGAGCTCTCTCTGTCTCACACAAACTATTCTTTCACCCCTCTATCTCACACACTGACCTCTGGTTAAACCTGGCTTTACAAATGACTTTTAACCAGATGACTGCTTCTGGTTAAACCTGGCCTTACAAAGGACTTTTAACCAGAGGACTGCTTCTGGTTAAACCTGGCATTACAAATGACTTTTAACCAGATGACTGCTTCTGGTTAAACCTGGCCTTACAAATTACTTTTAACCATTTGACTGCTTCTGGTTAAACCTGGCCTTACAAATTACTTTTAACCACAGGACTGCTTCTGGTTAAACCTGGCTACACAGGACTTTTAAGCAGAGGACTGCTTCTGGTTAAACCTGACATTACAAATGACTTTTAACCAGAGGACTGCTTCTGGTTAAACCTGACATTACAAATGACTTTTAACCAGATGACTGCTTCTGGTTAAACCTGGCCTCAGGAATGAAGTTTAACCAAATGACTGTTTCAGGCTAAACCTGGCCTTACAAATTACCTTTAACCAGATGACTGCTTCTGGTTAAACCTGGCCATAGGAATGACTTTTAACCAGATTACTGCTTCAGGTTAAACCTGGCTTTAGGAATGACTTTTAACCAGATGACTGCATCAGGCTAAACCTGGCTTTACAAATTACTTTTAACCAGATGATTACTACTGGCTAAACCTGGCCTTAGGAATGATGTTTAACCAGATGACTGCTGCTGGCTAAACCTGGCCTTAGAAATGTGTGTTCAGCACCTAAGTAGTCTACCTCATCTCTCTCCCTGTGTTGTGATGAGGATAGAGAACAAAGACAGAGGCACTTCCTCACATTGTGTGTGTGTGTGTGTGTGTGTGTGTGTGTGTGTGTGTGTGTGTGTGTGTGTGTGTGTGTGTGTGTGTGTGTGTGTGTGTGTGTGTGTGTGTGTGTGTGTGTGTGTGTGTGTGTGTCTGTGTGTGTGTATGTTCTCTTCTAATCTATGTCTCCAGAGCAAGGACCCTCGGCCCAGGGCCTGTCTATTTCTAGAGGTTCCTGTTTTCACTACAACTGTCAAATCCTCCTTCTGCTCCGATCCATCAACAACCAGTAACTATCAGAGGGGACATCTGTCAATGACATACACACACACACACACACACACACACACACACACACACACACACACACACACACACACAAAAACATCCCAAAGATGGCATCTGTCTGTATCTCTGAAACCCCTCAACACAAATACACACACACACAAATAAACACGCACACACAATCTGAAATATCATTTGAATTCTGTTCAGTGTATCTGCATTGTGTGAATTTGGAATATAGTTGAAGTCGGAAGTTTACATACACTTAGGTTGGAGTCATTATAACTCCTTTGTCAACCACTCCACAAATTTCATGTTAACAAACTATAGTTTTGGCAAGTCGGTTAGGACATCTACTTTGTGCATGACACAGGTAATTTGTCCAACAATTGTTGACAGACAGATTATTTCACTTATAATTCACTGTATCACAAATCCAGTGGGTCAGAAGTTTACATACACTAAGTTGACGGTGCCTTTAAAAAGCTTAGAAAATTCCCAAAAATTATGTCATGGCTTTAGAAGCTTCTGATAGGCTAATTGACATAATTTGAGTCAATTGGACGTGTACCGTGAGGATGTATTTCAAGGCCTACCTTCAAACTCGGTGCCTCTTTGCTTGACATCATGGGAAAATCAAAAGAAATCAGCCAAGACCTCAGAAAAAAAATTGTGGACCTCCACAAGTCTGCTTCATCCTTGGGAGCAATTTCCAAACGCCTGAAGGTACCACGTTAATCTGTACAAACAACAGTACGCAAGTATAAACACCATGGGACCACGCAGCCGTCATACCGCTCAGGAAGGAGACACGTTCTGTCTCCTAGAGACGAATGTCCTTTGGTGCGAAAAGTGCAAATCAATCCCAGAACAACAGCAAAGGACCTTGTGAAGATGCTGGAGGAAATCGGTACAAAAGTATCTATATCCACAGTAAAATGAGTCCTATATCGACATAACCTGAAAGGCCGCTCAGCAAGGAAGAAGCTGCTGCTCCAAAACTTCCATAAAAAAGCTTGACTGCAGTTTGGGGACAAATGTCCTCTGGTCTGATGAAACAAAAATAGAACTGTTTGGCCATAATGACCATTGTTATGTTTGGAGGAAAAAGGGGGACGCTTGCAAGACGAGGAACACCATCCCAACCGTGCTGCATGGGGGTGGCAGCATCATGTTGTGGGGGTGCTTTGCTGCAGGATGGACTGGTGCACTTCACAAAATAGATGGCTTCATGAGGAAGGAAAATTTATGTGGATATATTGAAGCAACATCTCAAGACATCGGTCAGGAAGTTAAAGCTTGGTTGCAAATGGGTCTTCCAAATGGACAATGACCCCAAGCATTCTCCCAAAGTTGTGGCAAAAAGGCTTAAGGACAACAAAGTCAAGGTATTGGAGTGGCCATCACAAAGCTCTGACCTCATTCCTATAGAAAATGTGTGGGCAGAACTGAAAAAGTGTGTGCGAGCAAGGAGGCCTAAAATCCTGACTCAGTTACACCAGCTCTGTCAGGAGGAATGTGCCAAAATTCACCCAACTTATTGTGGGAAGCTTGTGGAAGGCTACCCAAAACGTTTGTCCCAAGTTAAACAATTTAAAGGCAATGCTACCAAATACTAATTGAGTGTATGTAAACTTCTGACCCACTGGGAATGTGATGAAAGGAATAAAAGCTGAAATTAATCATTCTCTCTACTATTATTCTGACATTTCACATTCTTAAAATAAAATGGTGATCCTAATTTACCTAAAACGGGGAATATTACTAGGATTAAATGTCAGGAATTGTGAAAAACGGAGTTTAAATGTATCTGGCTAAGGTGTATGTAAACTTTCGACTTCAACTGTATCTCCGTCTCTTAAAATGCAGTTAGCTGCTTTATCAGTTACTTCCTCCTTTTGGGTAGGCTGATGAGGTGTGTGTGTGTGTGTGTGTGTGTGTGTGTGTGTGTGTGTGTGTGTGTGTGTGTGTGTGTGTGTGTGTGTGTGTGTGTGTGTGTGTGTGTGTGTGTGTGTGTGCGTGCAACTCAATGGAACCAGCTTTATGGAGCCAGGTCACCCATGATACAAGTCAGTATTCGATGTCCATCCATGTCTGAGGATGCTGGCAACAGAGAGTGCTATTAGCTTCAAGTAGGTTTGGGTTTTGCCAGGGCATTGTGGGCTGGGATGGCAGATGGGCATAAGGATCTGCCTCTTGTGCCAAAGGTTTCTTGTTCAAGTCTGGCAATAAAAAGTTGTTTTATTTGTAAAAACAAATGTAAGCCTATCCCAAACCTGAACCCTTAACTTGACCATTCAGAGTTAAAAACCTCAAAGTCTAAGCCATTAGGGGTGGGGTACTAAGCTGACATATGGAATTGTTTTAAGATGGTGTTACCATGGATCATTTAGCTATTTGATTTTAAATTTCAGGACCGCTTTAGGTATAAAATAATATTACAATTATTTGATAAAATATTGATTTTGGCCTTTACTACTATCGGTGTTCTTTTCCCAGTAGAGGTTAGAGTTCTCTCAGTATCATCTCAGGGTGTTTTCTTCCCAGTAGAGGTTAGAGTTCTCTCAGTATTACCTCAGGGTGTTCTTTTCCCAGTAGAGGTTAGAGTTCTCTCAGTATAATCTCAGGGTGTTCTCTTCCCAGTAGAGGTTAGAGTTCTCTCAGTATTACCTCAGGGTGTACTCTTCCCAGTAGAGGTTAGAGTTCTCTCAGTATAACCTCAGGGTGTACTCTTCCCAGTAGAGGTTAGAGTTCTCTCAGTATCATCTCAGGGTGTTCTCTTCCCAGTAGAGGTTAGAGTTCTCTCAGTATTACCTCAGGGTGTACTCTTCCCAGTAGAGGTTAGAGTTCTCTCAGTATTACCTCAGGGTGTACTCTTCCCAGTAGAGGTTAGAGTTCTCTCAGTATCATCTCAGGGTGTTCTCTTCCCAGTAGAGGTTAGAGTTCTCTCAGTATTACCTCAGGGTGTTCTCTTCCCAGTAGAGGTTAGAGTTCTCTCAGTATTACCTCAGGGTGTACTCTTCCCAGTAGAGGTTAGAGTTCTCATAGTATTACATCAGGGTGTTCTCTTCCCATTAGAGGTTAGAGTTCTCATAGTATTACATCAGGGTGTTCTTTTCCCAGTAGAGGTTAGAGTTCTCTCAGTATCATCTCAGGGTGTTCTCTTCCCAGTAGAGGTTAGAGTTCTCTCAGTATTACATCAGGGTGTTCTCTTCCCAGTAGAGGTTAGAGTTCTCATAGTATTACCTCAGGGTGTTCTCTTCCCAGTAGAGGTTAGAGTTCTCTCAGTATCATCTCAGGGTGTTCTTTTCCCAGTAGAGGTTAGAGTTCTCTCAGTATCATCTCAGGGTGTTCTCTTCCCAGTAGAGGTTAGAGTTCTCTCAGTATTATCTCAGGGTGTTCTCTTCCCAGTAGAGGTTAGAGTTCTCTCAGTATTACCTCAGGGTGTTCTCTTCCCATTAGAGGTTAGAGTTCTCATAGTATTACCTCAGGGTGTACTCTTCCCAGTAGAGGTTAGAGTTCTCTCAGTATTACCTCAGGGTGTTCTCTTCCCATTAGAGGTTAGAGTTCTCATAGTATTACCTCAGGGTGTTCTCTTCCCAGTAGAGGTTAGAGTTCTCTCAGTATCACCTCAGGGTGTACTCTTCCCAGTAGAGGTTAGAGTTCTCATAGTATTACATCAGGGTGTTCTCTTCCCATTAGAGGTTAGAGTTCTCATAGTATTACATCAGGGTGTTCTTTTCCCAGTAGAGGTTAGAGTTCTCTCAGTATCATCTCAGGGTGTTCTCTTCCCAGTAGAGGTTAGAGTTCTCTCAGTATTACATCAGGGTGTTCTCTTCCCAGTAGAGGTTAGAGTTCTCATAGTATTACCTCAGGGTGTTCTCTTCCCAGTAGAGGTTAGAGTTCTCTCAGTATCATCTCAGGGTGTTCTCTTCCCAGTAGAGGTTAGAGTTCTCTCAGTATTATCTCAGGGTGTTCTCTTCCCAGTAGAGGTTAGAGTTCTCTCAGTATTACCTCAGGGTGTTCTCTTCCCATTAGAGGTTAGAGTTCTCATAGTATTACCTCAGGGTGTACTCTTCCCAGTAGAGGTTAGAGTTCTCTCAGTATTACCTCAGGGTGTTCTCTTCCCATTAGAGGTTAGAGTTCTCATAGTATTACCTCAGGGTGTTCTCTTCCCAGTAGAGGTTAGAGTTCTCTCAGTATCATCTCAGGGTGTTCTCTTCCCAGTAGAGGTTAGAGTTCTCTCAGTATTACATCAGGGTGTTCTCTTCCCAGTAGAGGTTAGAGTTTTCTCAGTATTACCTCAGGGTGTACTTTTCCCAGTAGAGGTTAGAGTTCTCTCAGTATTACATCAGGGTGTACTCTTCCCAGTAGAGGTTAGAGTTCTCTCAGTATTACCTCAGGGTGTACTCTTCCCAGTAGAGGTTAGAGTTCTCTCAGTATTACATCAGGGTGTACTCTTCCCAGTAGAGGTTAGAGTTCTCTCAGTATTACCTCAGGGTGTACTCTTCCCAGTAGAGGTTAGAGTTCTCTCAGTCTTACCTCAGTGTGTACTCTTCCCAGTAGAGGTTTGAGGGAGATCATGAGTCACTTATGACTGGCCATTTAGCAGCCCCAGCTATGGTAAACCAACCACACTTGGTTTAAACAGAGGATTTTCCTCGTCATCTCTTTCCCCCTCGTTAAACTGGAACGTTACATGAACTCTCTTCCCACATGGAGTGTGATGGGGATGGAAGGCATTTGTCTCGTTCTGCTTTCTCAGGGGACCCACCAACGCCATGCTGGATGTGCGTTACCACGGCAATAGCACAGTGTTGTCCGGAGCCAATGACGGAGCTGATGACATGATTTAGTAGATGCTTGGGAGGGCTGAGGTGGTTGGAGAATGTTTTGAGGTCGAGGGGGGGGGGTATAAAAAAAAAAAGAGAGAGAGAGAGAGAGAGAGAGAGAGAGAGAGAGAGAGAGACACACAAATGTGGGTGGAAACTGAGCTGCACTTCCTAACCTCCTGCCAAATGTATGACCATATTAGAGACACATATTTCCCTCATATTACACAGGCCCACAAAGAATTTGAAAACAAATCCAATTTTGATAAACTCCCATATCTATTGGGTGAAATACCATAGTGTGCCATCACAGCAGCAAGATGTGTGACCTGTTGGCACAAGAAAAGGGTAACCAGTGAAGAACAAACACCATTGTAAATACAACCCATATTTATGTTTATTTATTTTCCCTTTTGCACTTTAACTATTTGCACATTGTTACAACACTGTATATATTAAATTAATAATATGACATTTGAAATGTCTCTATTGTTTTGAAACTTTTGTGAGTTTAATGTTCATTATACATTTTTATTGATTGTTAATTTCACTTTTGTTTATTATCTACTTCACTTGCTTTGGCAATGTTAACATAGTTTTCCCATGCCAATAAAGCCCTTGAATTGAGAGAGAGAGAGAGAGAGAGAGAGAGAGAGAGAGAGCGTGAGAGCAAGAGAGCACTACAAAACCTGACGTGTGTTGTGCATGCATGTAGAAATTAGTAGGCTAATGAGCAATTCCCTCCTACTAAAGTCTGGAAAGTTTCTGTGAGATTTTAAAGTCAACACTGCCCGACGTGGAATGGTGTACTCATCATAGAGCGACCCTGTAATATTCGCAATATGCCAATTGTCATGGACCTATTAGAAACATTCCATGCTATTTCCTGCCTTTAAAATACACTATATGACAGAATCAATCCACAATAAGACAAAATGTGGTACTTCATGTTAGCATACTATATATGTCTAAGTAGGTTTAGAGGCGCACGGATTGGATAGCCAGTTCGGTGTTACTTTTTATTATTGAATTACAGTGGTAAAAGTGTTTGTTTGATCTTTGGAAAGGCCGGTCTCGTGACTTTTGATCCCAAAAGTGTCGTTGCGGTTCTAACCTGTGCGTGGTGTACGTGTACAGCTCGCCCGACCCCAGGGGTGTGTTTGAAGGGGTTGGCCAAAGTAGGCTACAGTATTAGCATACCGCAACGGTTTCTTTTGAATTATTCAACGTTGCCGTCCACAATGGCGCGTCACGCAATTGTCCCGGTTATGCCATGAATGTATTCTCTAATGATGTGCCAAAGGACGCCTACTGAATTACAGCTTCTCTTCTGAGCTTCAGTGCAGTTGGGCTGCAGCAAAGCAGAGCGGGAGCGGTACTAAGCACTCTCGCTTTTGAAGCACAGAAAACAGTCAATACCAACGTTATAAGCAAGCAATGTAACCAAATGTATTCGATTAAAAATCAACTTAAAGTTGGAAGTAAAGTATAGGTTACCAGCACTTGCAAGAGAAAATAGGTATATACGAATGTAAAAATGTGTACTTTGTAATATTGACTTCGTTCACACCTGCTGGACTACATTCGATTTATGTCACATTTTACGCACAACATGCATTTGACAAAAAATATACAAAGTCCTTACGTGTAAAATCTCACAATATTCCGAGTTTTTTTATGCAGTGTTTATACTACAGCGGCGGTACGGTATGTAGCGCAGTAGAGTGGGTCCTCTGTGCTCCTGTCGATAATCATCAGGTGGGCAGGAAGGGTAGCCTAGACCGGAGCAGAGAGGTGGAGCCACGTTTGTCCATTCCTAAAATCTTATTCACACACTAGTTCATTCACATTCGCGCTTGGGTCCCCATAGGAAGTTTCAGTAGGGGAGACATTTCATAAGATCGAAGAGGAATTGTATTGCGTCCTGTTCAGCCAAACGACAATATAACCATGGAATTACTGTATGATGCACTGTTCAGCGACCTTTTGGAGCTAATTGTGTCTAGAGTTTGAGTCTATAGATTCTGTTTCGTGCGGAGGTTGTGGGTTGAACTACGCTGGAAAGCAGAAAATATGCGAGCTTCGACCTAACATTGGAGTAAACCTGAGCGGACTCGCCAGCCTGGGCGCAGCGGGAGTATTTGGTTTTATCCCGAGGAAGTCTCCGTGTAGAGAAATAAACATGATTTTAAGTCGTAAGTCAATGGATTTGTTTACTCCAATGTTTTACTATTCAGAATGTTTAAATAAATAGGGCTTTCCCTGCTTTTGCGCAGAAAAAACCTACTTGGAATATCATGTTTTCGATTGTTATTTATCTGTTCTCACTTTTCCATGATTTGAATTAAACTTGTATTTAACCATTTTAGAAGGGATTATTCTTTTTTCTCCTTTTGCAAAGAAAAGTTGTTTGACATTGGTCTCACCGGCTCTGTAAGGAACTCCCCTGTGCTGAAATTAGTGTTTGCGCCTAGCTGCAGGCTGTCAGATAAGCAATCTCTTCCAGTCTCCACTGCTCCTACGCCGACTTCCAAGATAAGCGCGCACAGGTTCTTCGACCATGGCCTGCGTTCTATTCGCAGGTTTAGACTATTGAGCCATAGTCTTTTGGCCTATATATATTTCTGTTCAGACGTTTCAATAGCCTGGTATACGTACACACAGACAACAAAGTTTGATTATTCACACTGGTGAATTATACATGTATCTGTGCATAAATTGTGTTCGTTGACGCCTTGGTCTTATAGCGCTTCCAATGTGTTTGCCATGACTACCAAGCTCAAGTTCCCGTTGCTAGTCTGCTGACTTTTCTCTAGCGGAGCTTGGGAGAAGAATGCCTTGTCTGTGTGATATAAAAAGCGAGCTTGGTGCTAGCGTAAAAATAAACCGTTTTGCTTATTTCGGCTGTGAATGTCTTTTATCTGATTTCTACTGGTCATACTGTATTTCGCGCGTGACTGCTTATCTGTTATACACAAGGGATAGTATGCAGCCCCCTGTGGTCAAATAGTGGCGGATGTTTCAAATAAACCCTACTACCGGTCACTCTAGTGAGCACACAGTCACCGTGGTGTCATGGGGGTAGTGACATGCCAGTGCTTTGGCCATGGGGACATCATTTTATATGGTAAAGTTGCTATCAGTTCTATGAAGGAACATAGATATGTCCATGTGTTTCTCTTCAGCCCGTCCTATTTCTGTTCCGACCTTGGTGTGCTTTGTTATTGACATTCTCATCACATACTGTTCTGGGATCTGTTTAATGGGTGGCTATGAGTGGGTGACGGGAACACAGGGTGTTATAATATCTGACCATGGGTCAGTTCTAAAGCATGTCCGTTGTCTGGGTCTTGTCACCTGATCCTGGACCAGGGCCCTGAGCAAACATAAATCTGTCACCAGAGGTAGAGAGAGACCTCAGAGACCAGGCATTGTGATGATCCATCTGGCCCAGCTGTGTGTGTGTGTGTGTGTGTGTGTGTGTGTGTGTGTGTGTGTGTGTGTGTGTGTGTGTGTGTGTGTGTGTGTGTGTGTGTGTGTGTGTGTCTGTGTGTGTGTGTGTGTGTGTGTGTGTGTGTGTGTGTGTGTGTGTGTGTGTGTGTGTTTGTGCATTGATGCGTGCATTGATGTGTACATTGATGTGTGTGTGTGCTCGTGTGTGTGTGCGTGTCTGGTGTTGGATGACCGGAAAGAATCATGGGGCACCACCATTAGTTGCTTGTGAGTCTGAGTTGGTGTGTGTCGTGTGGTATCCTATGGAGCCAGCCAGATGGTGGTACTCTCACTTACCTACCAGCCAGACCTTCCCCCAGATCACCAGATGTCTTCACGCAGGAATGTCAAAACTTGATATCCACAAAGATTCACCACTTCTCCTCTGACCGTAGTTTTTGCTGTAGTATAGTTGTATCAAGATGTGCTGAAATTCGCTATGAATCTGTAGTTCGCTGGCCAAATGAAACCTGTTTACATTCATCATGAACGTCTAACTCAGGCCAATAGCCTGTGAATCAGAACTGAAACTGCCATTACAGATGATTCTGTCTGTAACATTGCAGGAGGCCCATTCAGATGATTCTGTCTGTACCATTGCAGAAGGCCTATTCAGATGATTCTGTCTGTAACATTGCAGAAGGCCCATTCAGATGATTCTGTCTGTAACATTGCAGAAGGCCCATTACAGATGATTCTGTCTGTAACATTGCAGAAGGCCCATTACAGATGATTCTGTCTGTAACATTGCAGAAGGCCCATTCAGATGATTCTGTCTGTAACATTGCAGAGGGCCCATTCAGATGATTCTGTCTGTAACATTGCAGAAGGCCCATTCAGATGATTCTGTCTGTAACATTGCAGAAGGCCCATTACAGATGATTCTGTCTGTAACATTGCAGAAGGCCCATTCAGAGGATTCTGTCTGTAACATTGCAGAAGGCCCATTCAGATGATTCTGTCTGTAACATTGCAGAAGGCCCATTACAGATGATTCTGTCTGTAACATTGCAGAAGGCCCATTACAGATGATTCTGTCTGTAACATTGCAGAAGGCCCATTACAGATGATTCTGTCTGTAACATTGCAGAAGGCCCATTACAGATGATTCTGTCTGTAACATTGCAGAAGGCCCATTACAGATGATTCTGTCTGTAACATTGCAGAAGGCCCATTCAGATGATTCTGTCTGTAACATTGCAGAAGGCCCATTCAGATGATTCTGTCTGTAACATTGCAGAAGGCCCATTCAGATGATTCTGTCTGTAACATTGCAGAAGGCCCATTCAGATGATTCTGTCTGTAACATTGCAGAAGGCCCATTCAGATGATTCTCTGTAACATTGCAGAAGGCCCATTACAGATGATTCTGTCTGTAACATTGCAGAAGGCCCATTACAGATGATTCTGTCTGTAACATTGCAGAAGGCCCATTACAGATGATTCTGTCTGTAACATTGCAGAAGGCCCATTCAGATGATTCTGTCTGTAACATTGCAGAAGGCCCATTCAGATGATTCTGTCTGTAACATTGCAGAAGGCCCATTCAGATGATTCTGTCTGTAACATTGCAGAAGGCCCATTCAGAGGATTCTGTCTGTAACATTGCAGAAGGCCCATTACAGATGATTCTGTCTGTAACATTGCAGAAGGACCATTCAGATGATTCTGTCTGTAACATTGCAGAAGGCCCATTCAGATGATTCTGTCTGTAACATTCCAGAAGGCCCATTACAGATGATTCTGTCTGTAACATTGCAGAAGGCCCATTCAGATGCTTTAAGGTCGTGTTGAATGCACTTCACTAGTATCAGTTGCAGTTGTTCTCTCACTGCCTGTCTCTATGAATACTAATAATGACTATATATCATATACACTGAGTGTACAAAACATTAAGAACACCTTCCTAATATTGAGTTGAACCCCCTTTTGCCCTCAGAACAGCCTCAATTGGTCAGAACATGGACTCTACAAGGTGTCGAAACCGTTCAACAGGGATGTTGGCCCATGTTGACTCCAATGCTTCCCACAGTTGTGTCAAGTTGGCTGGATGTCCTTTGGGTGGTGGACCATTCTTGATACACATGGAAAACTGTTGAGAGTGAAAAACCCAGCAGCGCTGCAGTTCTTGACACACTCAAACTGGTGCACCTGGCACCTACTACCATACCCCGTTCAAAGACACTTAAATCTTTTGTCTTGCCTATTCACCCTCTGAATGGCACACATACACCATCCATGTCTCAATTATCTTACTGGCTTAGAAATCCTTCTTTAACCTGTCTCCTTCCCTTCATCTACACTGATTGAAGTGGATTTAATAAGTGACATCAATAAGGGATCATAGCTTTTCACCTGGATTCACCTGGTCAGTCCATGTTCATGGAAAGAGCAGGTGTTCCTAGTGTTTTGTACACATAGTATAGTGCGCTTTTATAGGCTGCAAAGAGTGCAGTAAATACAGTACAAGGAAGTGTCATACTTCACTTGAACCCTCCGTCATAAGCTCTACATAACCCTGTCATAACAACGTCACCAGCTGTCTCACTGTTTATGATGTCATTGTTATGTCATTGTTATGTCAATGTTATGACAGTGTTATGTAGCCCAGTTGACATTGGGTGGCTGCTGCTTCAGATTAACACTGAATTACAAAGTAATTGAATCACTACCAAGGCCTTGATTATATCACCTGTCTCGACCTGTTTCTGTGCAGATCCTTGTGAAAGACCCCATTGAAGCCTTGCTTTGATAAGACGTCTGTAATGAATCACAGGTTGATTTGATTAAGATTCACATTTGGCGGCCCCACTTAATCACTGATAATCACTGTTCGACAGTAGCAACAGTAGCATCTGCCGTCAACTAGTCCTCTTAACTGCCAGATTAAATAGCAACCCCCCAATTATAATTGTATGCAGTGTCTTGACTCTTGACACCTTCCCTTTAAATGGTTTACGTTGTTGATGAAGTTGTCCTTTGAAATTCATTGGCTAGATTCTAGGTGCTAGTTGATAACGAATCCCCCTATAAGATCCCAGCTTGCAGGCTCAACCAAGCCCAACTACCTCCTGCTCTGCTCTGCTGTGAAGAGGAAATATTGGCCACCGATTGTGAGAACTTCCTGCTACAGGAAAGGAGGGAATAGGAGGATGACTAGCGGAGAGAGAGAGAGAGAATGAGAGGGAGAGAGAGAGAGAGAGAGAGCGAACAGGGGAGGAGGGAGTTGGGAGGGGAAAGGGGAAGAAGGCATGGGGGTGCTGGGTAATTTCAGTGGAGAGCTTGAACAGAGGGTCAGGCCCCGAAGAGTTTAACTTTGGCACAGTTCACTGTTCCCTGCACAGAAAAACAACCTTGAAGCAGCAGCATCTGAAATCTCTGTTAGTGTTGGGTCGTCTTGGAGCAGTCTGACTGTCATGCATTTCTCTCTCTCTCTCTCTCTCCCTCTCTCTCTCTCTTTCTCTGTCTCTTTCTCTGTCTTTTTCTCTCTCTTTTCTCTCTCTCTCTCTCTTTCTCTCTCTCTCTCTCTCTCTCTCTCTCTCTCTCTCTCTCTCTCTCTCTCTCTCTCTCTCTCTCTCTCTCTCTCTCTCTCTCTCTCTCTCTCTGCCAGTCACAATGTAGGGCTCCATTTAGTGTTTGACCTCTCAGTCAACCTTTACACCAGTCATTGGTTTCTGTGCAACACACACACACATGATTTAGGCTATGGCATTATAGCCTCAAGTTCCTGAGGAGGCAGCAGTTCGTTCTTTGTCTTGTGTCATTCCTCTGTTGATGCATGTAGACATAGTATTCTACCCAAAACCAAAGAACACACACACACACATCTCCGGCAGGACGGGTGTGTTCTGTCCTCTGCCGTCCACACACACCATCCACCCTGATTCTTTGCCAGGGAACTACATCACTTCCTTTTCCTGCTTGCCTCACAGGAAGTGAACCCAGAGGCGCAACGGTGACCGTGAGCTACCCTGCAACACGGCCCGCCTCCTTTTGTTCCCGGCCAGATAACGTGTTCAACACAAACACCCGCTCCAAGTGATTGTGTCTGACACCGCACGGTTAAATATAGGGATAAAGCTATACCAGGGATCATTAAAGGGAAAGGTTGAAAACCAACAGTCCTTCAGGGCCTGTATTCATAAAGACTCTCAGAGTAGGAGTGCTGATCTAGGATCAGGTTCCCCCCCCCGTCGATATAATCATATTCACTAGGATCCAAAACCGATCCTAGATCAGCACCTACTCTGAGGTGCTTCATGAATATTTAGGAGTATTGGCCATGGGCTGATTAGAGTGGAAGGTTGAAAACCAACAGTACATCTGGGCTTTAAACATTTTACATATACATGACATTTTCACCCAGGTCTTTCTGTACATTTGTTAATTTTATATTATTATTATTATTTTCCATTACATTTGAGTCATTTAGCAGACGCTCTTATCCAGAGATTCTTACAGGAGCAATTAGGGTTCAGTGCCTTGCTCAAGGGCATATCGGCATCATTTTCACCTCGTCGGCTAGGGGATTCAAACCCTTCGGTTACTGTCCCAACATTCTTAACCGCTAGGCTGCCTGCCGCCCTTTAGGTCTGTAATTAACAAAAGAGGTGCTGTACAGTACGTGTGAGGGACTTGACCTATGTTTAGCTAATGCTTGGCCGCTGACTTGTTTGGAATGTTGGTTGGTTCCCCTTCTCCTGGAATCCTGCCCCATTTTACTCACCACAGCCCCTCTGGCCTTACTCTGCCCAGCCCCAATCACACCCCCTCTCCCTCCCCTGCTGGACGGGTGGATATGTGATCCCCGGGCACCTGGCTGAATTTGGGCCGCGCCAAGGGCCACACAGGATGTCTGAGGGACGTCCGTCTGGCTGGAGAGAGGCACAGGCAGACGGACGGATTGAGGGATGGCTAGCTAGGGCAGAGAGGGGAACCACCCGCCAGCTCTCAAATGTCCCTGTAGCACTAACCACATGCAATGTGTGTGTGCGTGTGTGGGTGTGTATGCATGCATGCGTGCGTGCGTGCTTGGGAGTGTTGCCTGAGAGTGGGAGTATTCTATTCTGTCTACAGGATGGGAGGATTTTATTATCGTGATGGAAGTAGTGTATGTTTGGGAGGGAGACATAGTTTCTATTGTTGCTAGTCACAGTGAGGTGTAGGACTAGGCCTAATCACTAGTTACGGTGACGATTTTATGGTGTGTGTGTGCGTGCGTGCATGCGTGCGTCTGTGTGTGTGTGTGTGTGTGTGTGTGTGTGTGTGTGTGTGTGTGTGTGTGTGTGTGTGTGTGTGTGTGTGTGTGTGTGTGTGTGTCTGAGCCTCTCCCCGCATGCAAACACTGGAAAGGAGTGGAAATGACAAAAGGAAAAGCAGGATTAGAAATAAATAAATAGGTTCTAGTTTGTGTTGTTGAACGGAGGTCCAGTCAGTGACACAGAACCTCGTTTATTTTTGTTTATGCCAAAATGCGTTGTTGTTTTTGGGCTGCGGTTATGTCACAAAGGCCAGGTGATGTCACTGTGCAAAAGGTCAAGGGTGAGGAAAGAGGGATGGCAGGGTTGGAGGTTAACTGCAATGCATTGTGGGGGTGTCATTTGCGTCTCCAAAAGCCTTCAGCACAGAAATGCTGTCCCCTACTCCCCCCCTCTCCCTATTGGAGGGCTGGTTGGGTAGAGGCGTCAGCATGCTTCCCGCCAGAAACAGTTTGGAAGAGTTTGTGCGTATATTATGACGGCATTTTGTGACGTTTTTTTTTCATTTTAGACTTCGGTGAGGTTTTTTTCAGGTTTTTCAGGTTTGTTCAGGCACACGCCATTTTTTCTTGAGGCAAGCCGAAGTTAGTAGCCGAAGTCGGTAGCCGAAGTCTACGCCCCTTCGTCTGTGATTGGTCAACAGTAGGGATTTTTCAGTAAAGTCGAGAGACGACTCGTTTTCATGAACATGTTTTCATTGAGAAATACTGCACCAAACATAGCATGTTAGACGTAAAAGTGTCTACGGCGTCTCAAAATGGACAGTACTAACACACACACTCACACACACAGGAAGCCCTAACCTTATGTTTGTCTCTGTATCCAAGAATGCTGCTGTAATTACTCTGAGTTGCCTATGTTCCTTCGAGGTTCACAACCTTCTATAAATACCAGCCCAAATTACAAGCTTCCCAGCTTCGGCCATGTTGGAATTCACTGAGAAAACTAGACTAGTCTTCTGGAACCAAACAAGAGTTGTGAAACACAGTCATTAATGAGTTATTTGGTTATATGACACTCGGGTGGCGGTGCTGCTGTAGTCCCAGGGTGGTTGTAGAGGAGTTCCTGTCCTCTGGGAGGGGGGGGGCTTGTGTTGGTTGTGTCACACCTTTTTACTGGCAGCCTGTCTAGTGTTCTAGTGTCTGCCGTCTAGGCTTCTTGTTGGTATGTAAATGCCTCATAATACGGAGGGGCTATAGTGTCTCAGCTTGGTCTTAGTCAGCTGCGAGGGCCTCTCTCTCTCTCTCCTCTCTCTCTCTCTCTCTCTCTCTCTCTCTCCCCTCTCTCTCTCTCTCTCTCTCTCTCTCTGTCTGTCTGACCCACTCTCTTTTTCTCTCTCTTTTTTTGTTTATCTCTCTCTTTCTCTCTCACTCTGTTTCTCTCTCTCTGTTTCTCTCTCTGTCTCTCTCCCTCTGTCTTCCTCTGTTTCTCTCTCTCTGTTTCTCTCTCTCTTTGTCTCACTTGAGGATCCCCCCATAACTCTCCTACCACAGCGGCCCTTTCTGCTGTTTAAGTTGTTTCTTTGTACTGTATCTCTTCCTATCTTTCTGTTGGTTTCTCCCTCCAGTCTAACTCTCCCCCTTTGGAAGAAAATGGCCTCTTCCGTTCCAAGTTAGAACACTAGATCCTGGTTGTAATCTGGGTCTAAATGAGGTGGAACCACCACTACTACTACTACTCGCATTCTAAAGATGAAACCATCCGCTTTTATCCAATGGCTGTAATTACTACCCCAATCCTGCTCCGAGACACAAAACACATCCATTAACCTGTAAGAAAAGAAAGAAAGAAAGAAACATTAGTCTACAATTGTGATGACTGATTGCATATATCGTCAATACGACAGCAGCAGATGTTTTTGAAGGGGGGGGGGAGGGGGCATTGAAGGGGGGGGGGCATTTTACTGAAGGTGTTTTTTTAAAGGGCCGGTGCCACTGATTCTGTTTTGTGTGAAGAACACTGAGGGGTGTGGCTGCTGGAGCCAACATGGTGGAGGGTGGGGCACGGTGACCATTTGGCACGTGGTATCTAAAGGGGCTTATTACTCCTAATGGGGGAGTCTGTCTCCTCCAGACACACTATGGCTCCCACCCCGACAGCCATCGACGACACTTTGCGGCTCCCTAGCAAACGTAACACCACAACTCCAAAAAACACTAAAGGGCTACAAGACAGGTCTTCCCAGGGAAACGTTGGTCGGGAAACGTTGCGACTACGCTAAAGTGACGCGGAAGAAACGTTTCAGCGCGACACTTACTGGGGGCTTGGGTCGCAGTGGTAACACGTACACACACACACTGTGTGTCAGCGGCTGACACGGTTGGTGTGAACTACGGCTTTGAGGGCTTGGGGGGCATGTGACCGGGACTAAGAGGGTCAAGAGGTTTGTGTCAGACTGAACTGTGTGGAAAGACTTTAGGTCCCATTTTGACCACTGAAAAAACACTTACGGCCAATCATGCTTCTACTCCTGGTGGTATTATATATCAGAGGATACATTTTGAGCCACTGTTAGGAGCTAGTAACACAAGCATCTCTCTGCACCCGCGATAACATCTGCTAAACTGTGTACGCAACCAATAAACTTTGATTGGATTTCTATGCGAGGACTGAAGCGATGGTTTTGAGTGTGTTTCTGTAATAAGTGATTTTGAGCCAATAAAGAGGATTTGAAATTCTAAAGTTAGTCTTTGTGTTCCCTCCCTTGCAGAGATCGAGGCCAAAGAGGCGTGCACCTGGCTCCGGGCTGCCGGTTTCCCACAGTACGCCCAGCTGTACGAAGGTAAGGACCCCTAGGAACCCCTGCGACAGCCGTCCACAGCTGTGCCTGATCTGTCCCTGGCACAAGGGGGTGACAAGCGAATGGCCGAGGCAAATCGGAAAAGCTAACGTCATCGCTGGCCCGAGCTTTATGATTTTTTGCCAATGTCCCTTTTCCCACAGACCGTGTGAAAATGTCACAGTAACAGTGAAATCCTGGTGGTGGTAGATTTTCTAGGTCACGTGAACTTTAGGATAGTTGTTTTCTCACCAAACATCAGGCCAAATTAACGTTACACTGTTCATATCTTCCCATCTGATGAAGTCATGGTTGATTTTAGAGAAGGAGAGAGAGAACCCACCCTTCATTTTCTTCCAGTCTGTCGGCTCTTCTGTTTACAGACTAACTCTATGTGACAGACTGTCATGACCTAAAATGTTGAACCTCAAATGTTAATTTGAGCAAATTTACTCGCTATGCTAATTTTAATGGACAAACACAAGATAGGTTGTTCTGTTGACGTCCTCTCCAAGTTGGTATTTTAATTTTATAGCTGAAATCCAGAACATTCTAAAGACTGTAGAGCAATCCAATGACACGCAAGACTCCTCTTTTCCTGTCCTCTTTCCTTCGATCTCCATGGTACTCCAATCCTTTTATCATCTGAAGTGCTAATTCTCCCCTCCCCTCCAAGTTGCCTTGCTTATGCAGAAACGCACACACCACACACACACATTCCTGAGGTGCCAGCTGTGTGTTTTTGTTTTGCCTCAGTGAACCTCAATGTTGCAGACACACAAGTGAAACAATTACCAAAACCCTAAAGCCAAAAGGTATTCTCATACGTAACCTGAAAACGTGCCTGCACAGCCCATACCCTTTTATGTAATCCGAGAGACCTTAAAGCATGATATAACTAGCTTTGTCAACAGTTCGTTAGTCGTTGCCATTGAACCGTGCTGGGTGTTCTATCTACCAAGACACTGGGACGTTCGCCATGTTTTTGGAGAGGTGATTAAGGTTGTGTGTGACAGCCGACACACACAAACACACACACACACACACACACACACACACACACACACACACACACACACACACACACACACACACACACACACACACACACACACACACACACACACAGAGAGAGAGAGAGAGAAGCACACACATACACAGAGGCGCACACACACGATTACAAAGAGGTACACACATACCAACACACACACCAAACCGTCCATCCGACAGATTTGTGATGAGCTATGTTGACTCATACCAGGTCACTCTGATGAGTACAGAATTCGTGCTGACACATGACACATTCCCCCCAGTCTTTATCCCAGCACATTCTGTGTTCTATTATCTCTGGCTGTAAGGGACTCCTGCCCCACAGCAGATAAGGCAGATAGTACTGTCACAGTACAGCTTGTGAAAGGTTAAACTGAAAAGCCGTCGTTTTCTAATCACCGTTGGCCCTTAGGCTTGCGTTCAAAAAATGGCGCCCTACTTCTAACCAGGGCCCGTACGTTTCTGGTTAGAAGTAGTGCACTATAAATAGAATAGGGTGCCATTTGGCCATTTGGGAGGCGGACTAGGTAGCTAGGAGACAAGGATCTGTAGGATACCCCGACTAGGGTCATCATTGCATTCTTGTCTCCGTCCAATACATTCCTTTATAATTGATGAATCTCTCTTTTTCTTTCACATGTTTTTACTCAAATCTTCATCAGCAGACATCAGTGGGGGTTCAAGTCCCAAATGTCACCCTATTCCATTTATAGTGCACTACTTCTAACCAGAAACGTACAGGCCCTGGTTAAAAGTAGGTCACCATTTTTTAGAGTGAATTTGAATCCCAGATTTCCCCTTTAATAGAGTGAGTTTGAACCCCAGATTTCCCCTTTAATAGAGTGAGTTTGAACCCCAGATTTCCCCTTTAATAGAGTGAGTTTGAACCCCAGATTGCCCCTTTAATAGAGTGAGTTTGAACCCCCCAGATTTCCCCTTTAATAGAGTAAGTTTGAACCCCAGATTTCCCCTTTAATAGTGAGTTTGAACCCCAGATTTCCCCTTTAATAGAGTGAGTTTGAACCCCAGATTGCCCCTTTAATAGAGTGAGTTTGAACCCCAGATTGCCCCTTTAATAGAGTGTTTGAACCCCAGATTTCCCCTTTAATAGAGTGAGTTTGAACCCCAGATTGCCCCTTTAATAGAGTGAGTTTGAACCCCAGATTGCCCCTTTAATAGAGTGAGTTTGAACCCCAGATTGCCCCTTTAATAGAGTGAGTTTGAACCCCAGATTGCCCCTTTAATAGAGTGAGTTTGAACCCCAGATTGACCATTTAATAGAGTGAGTTTGAACCCCAGATTGCCCCTTTAATAGAGTGAGTTTGAATCCCAACTTTCCCCTCTAATAGAGTGATATAGAGAAGAGAGAGTGAGATAATCAGAGGACTCCTTTAATGCGGGAGTACCTATTGTCATTCTACTGTCAACCCCCGCCCACACTCACCCCCCGCTGCCCAGGTCTGAATGGTACAGCTGTGTTTGTTTGGCCGGCTAAGACGCCACTTCCTCTTAGCTTTCATTGTGGTGTGTGTCGGATGTGTGTGGGTTGTGTGTGGGGGGAGGAAAGGAAGAGGGTGACATTTGTGAAGACAGTAACCCCATGTCTGACAGCGAGTTACATTTTTGTAAATTTTAGCTTGCAATGGATTGTGTCTGCTTGCTGGTGCAATTAAAGACATTAAAACATGTACTCCCTCTCTCTCTGTATCTCTCTCTCGGTTTCAGATGGCTTGTTCCCCATTGAGATTGTGTCTGTGACCAGGGACCATGATTTCCTGGACCGGGATGCCATCGAGGCTCTGTGCAGGTGAGACTTCTCCTCCACTTCTCTTTTTCTTCATCTCTCACTTCTCCAGAAGTCAACAACTGAACCTGTAGAGCATTCTTGTAGGTCTCCTCTCTCTTCCCTCCTCTCCTCTCTTTTCCCTCCTCACCTCTCTCTTCCCCCTCTCCTCTCTCTTCCCCCCTCTCCTCTCTCTCTTCCCTCCTCTCCTCTCTCTATGCCCTCCTCTCCTCTCTCTTCCCTCCTCTCCTCTCTCTTCCCTCCTCTCCTCACCTCTCTCTTCCCTCCTCTCCTCTCTCTTCCCTCCTCACCTCTCTCTTCCCTCCTCTCCTCTCTCTTCCCTCCTCACCTCTCTATGCCCTCCTCAGCTCTCTTCCCTCCTCACCTCTCTATGTCCTCACCTCTCTATGTCCTCCTCACCTCTCTATGTCCTCCTCACCTCTCTATGTCCTCCTCACCTCTCTATGTCCTCCTCACCTCTCCATGTCCTCCTCACCTCTTCTCTTTCTCAACCTTCACCCACTTTTATGTTCCATTGTCTATTTATTTTTTCTTCTTCTCTAAATCTGTCTATCTGTTAATCTTGTCTGCAATAGGGGAAAGCATAGTGAAGATAGCGAAGAAAGTATATCTTCAAAGATGGCATGCTCTGCAGGTTGGGTTTGAGATGAAAGAGGAACGCGATAAGCCTCTCCTTTCTCCCTTGGCCTCCTTCTCTCTATCTCTCTTCTTTCTCTCTCTACCTCTCTCTACGCCTTTCTCTTTCATTATGCTTCTATCTCTTCAGCTTTTCCATACATCCTCCCTCTCTGTCCTCTCTCTCTGCCCTCCCTCTCTCTCTCTCTCTCTCTCTAAGTGAGGAGGTATGATACATGCACCGTGGGGCTGTGAATGTTTACTTCTCTCCAATTAGAGACGTTTTGTACCGTTGTCCTGTTCTCTCCATCTCTCTTGTCTTATCTCTCCACATTCCCTCCCTCGCTCCGTCTCCACGGTCACGCTATGTTCTTGTTGTCGTTTTTAAAGAAAATAAATCTAGAACATTCCCTCCTTTCGCCACACCTGGGTGGCTTCTAGGCCCAAGGGGTTGTGGGTAACATTTAAAGGGCTATCTATCATGTTATATAATGTCATGTCAGTGGTAAAGCTCCTATGGTGTCACTTTCAATAGCGGAGGTGCATAAAGATGGTGGCCCACATGCACTTACCACAAATACGTTGTTTTCCTAAGTTTGCCCATTGTACATAGCTCTCCGTAATTTTTTGGTTCATTTTTATTTTGTTGTTTCTTTTATTATAAGATTTTTTCATTTTTTTATTTATTTATTATAGTTTAAAAAAATATATATATATTTATGGTCACTGGCAGAGTATACATGATCCTAATTTTACCTTCAAGACGCCTGCAATTTGGACTCCATTCCAGCCATTATTATGAGCAGCCCTCCACTCACCAGCCTCCTCTGTTACTGAACAGTTGACTCCTGGGACCAGTGAAGTAACTTCAATGCATGTAAATACAGTTGTTCAAAGTGCATCTATCAGATTTATCAGGAGTGAGTGGACTTTTCCAGTTGATCTAGGTTACGTCCCAAATGGCACCCTATTCCCTGTGTAGTGCACTACTTTTGACCAGAGTTTGGGTCCTGGTCAAAAGTAGTGCACTAAATAGGGAATAGTGTATTGAAGCAAGGCTTCAGAAGTCATCAGTCTATTCGAGCCTCTCAACCCCTTCCTCAATCCCTCTCTCTCCATCCCTCCCTCCATCCTTCCCTTTCTCAACCCTTCCTCCCTCCATTGTCACATGATCTGCTTTCAGAGCTTTCCAGAGGGGAGAGCACACACACACACACACACACACACACACACACACACACACACACACACACACACACACACGCACACACACACACACACACACTACTACTACTACTACTACTACTACTACTACTACTACTACTACTACCCCCCACCCCCTCGCCAGGTGTCCAGCGGGATAAGCTTCCCCCTCCCTCCTTCCCCCTTTGTCGTCTTTTTGTCGCCAATCTAGCTGATTTCTCTCTCTTTTCATTCCTTCTCTTCTTCCCCTCTTATCCCGGCTTATCCTTCAGCGCCTCATTAGCTGCTCGCCTCCCTCTCTCTCTCTCTCTCTATCTCTTCATCTCTCTCTTCTTCTCTATCTCTCTCTCACTCTCTCTTCCTGTCTTTTCTCTCTCAGGGGTTTGTCTCTGTCAGAGGCTTGTTGTTGGGGCTTTTGCTAGGACTCCAAGTGTGTGTGTGTGTGTGTTTATGTATCTGATTGTGTATCTGTATCTATTTGCAGGAGACTGAACACCCTCAACAAGTGTGCCCTGATGAGACTGGAGATCTCCCCACAGAGAAAGAGAGTAAGTTCCTCCCTCCTCTTCCTTCCTCCTCTCCCACCCTCCTCTTCCACCCTCCTCTTCCACCCTGCTCTTCCACTCTTTCACACCCCAAAATCCCCTAATTCTTCAGAACTTTTCCAACTCCAGTTTTGTTTTTCCTACCTGTCCTCCAACTCCAACCTCCTTATAGCCTGGGGTGTGAAAGTCTCTCTCTCTTCTCTTCTAATGAAAAGGCACCTGTCTTTTTATCAAGCCCTTTGTGAAGAACCCAAGGCAAGGAAAGATAGCTTTTATGTCCAAATGAAGGGCTTGCTGTTCACGCGGCTGGCCCTTCTTCCTCAGGCCTGATCCTGAACACACACACACACAGACATACACACACAAACATCACTTTCTCATATCATTGTCCATAAAAGGGAATAGTATGTCGCTGCGGTATGTTTTTGCTCTTGATTCTACATCTCAAGTCTGTGAGTGTGTGTGTGTGTGTGTGTGTGTAAATGTGTCTGTTTAAGTAGCATGATTCCTGGAAGCTTGCATTTTTCATTTCTCTCCCTGTGGTTTCATTGGTTAAATTAAAAACAAGCCAGCTATTGGCCATGATTGTCATGCCCTGACCTTAGAGATCCTTATTATTCTCTATGTTTGGTTAGGTCAGGGTGTGACTCGGGTGGGAAAGTCTATTTTTTCTATTTCTTTGTTTTTGGCCAAGTGTGGTTCCCAATCAAAGGCAGCTGTCTATCGTTGTCTCTGATTGGAGATCATATATAAGTTGTCATTTTCCTTTTGGGTTTTGTGGGATCTTGTTTTCTGTTCAGTGTCTGTGCCTGACAGAACTGTTCGCTTTCGTTTTGTTTGCTGTAGTTATTTTGTTTTAGTGTTTCTTGAATAAACTAATCATGAACACTTACCACGTCTACTTGGTCTACTTCTACCACCAACGAGAGCCGTTACAATGATCCCCAGAACCTACCCCAAACTATCCCAAACTAAACCAAACTAACCCAAACTAAACCATCAGGACACTTAAGAAGCTTTGTTTGTCAAAATCTTCCTCCCATTAACCTCCATTCTGTAATTACCTAAAATCTTAAACAAGCTAGTTCCTTGATCTCTGTGTGTGTGTGTGTGTGTGTGTGTGTGTGTGTGTGTGTGTGTGTGTGTGTGTGTGTGTGTGTGTGTGTGTGTGTGTGTGTGGTGTGTGTGTGTGTGTGTGTGTGTGTGTGTGTGTGTGTGTGTGTACGTGTACGTGTGTGTGTGTACGTGTACGTGTGCGTGAGTTGGTATTCAATGGGATGACCCTCGCTGTGTCACCTTTCATCAAGGAGTCAACAGAGGAGGGTCAAAGGAGGTATTTGCTTTCTGTTCAGACTGACAGTTATTCACCTCCCTAGTCAGCATAGAAACGCATTGACTTCAATCCCTACTCTGTCTATAGAGGGTGGCAGGTAGCCTAGTGGTTAAGACTGAAAGGTTGCTGTGTCGAATCCCTGAGCTGACTAGGTGAAAAATCTGTCGATGTGCCCTTGAGCAAGGCCCTTAACCCTAATTGCTCCTGTATGTCGCTCTGGATAAGACCGTCTGCTAAAATGTAAGTGTATATATCTCCCGCTTTTGAAATGTGTTTTTTCCTCGTAGTTGTTGAAATCAGAGATGTGACGTTGTTTATGACGTGTCAAAACACCCACGGCCACAGGAGTGAATGAATGCAGATGAAGATAAGACTGACCATCTAGATAGTTCTAGGTGTTGACATTGTTGTTATTGAGCTCAAAAGTCAAACTCCCCCACTATGGTCGTCCCGACGTCAGTCAGTATATCAGACAGAAAGAGTTTCTAGCCGTCATGATCAAAGCTGAAGTAAGAAAGGCCAGTGTGTGTCGTGGTGAGTGGAGAGCGGGGTCATAAAATGAGGACCCGGGGTTTTATTTTATGGACTTTTGTCCCCATCGCTCTCAGCCACCGTGAAGGAGGCGCCTGTGAAGTCTGGAGGCTCCCGCGCCCCTCCTCTGCCCCCCGGCTCCCTGGTCCCCTCTGCAAGCAGTTTCACTTTCCAGAATTAGGGGGACAGACTGGCCCTGTGGGGACGATAGGGTGGTTACACCTCTGTGGGGGTGAGGGTGGGGGAGTTGCCCTAGCCTGGCAGGCTGGCGTGTGAACTTCTCGGATCGGGGTGGAATTTCCTGGACTCCCCTCGGGACGTATGTGTGTGTGTGTGTTTGCAAGAGAGAGAAAGATAGAAAGACTCTGTTGTCGTTTTCACGGTCAGGGATGAGTTCCAACACAATAACAACCATTAACCAGCTGTGTGTGAATCTTATCTCTGTGAAATGTTCCAGCGGTCGGGAGGGAGTTGAGGAATGTCTACTGATCTGCTGTCTGTGAATATCCCTGTTGCTCTCACACAAAGGCTCTGTCCCAAACAGCACCCTTTTCCATATATAGTGCACTACTTTTGACCAGAGTTCTATGGGCCCTGGTCTCAAGTAGTTCACTCTGAGGGAATGGATGGTCATTTGGGACACACAAAGTCATCTGGACAGAATACAGGGCGGCTCCGTTGACTTCATGGCCATTCACCTTTTAGAAAGAGATTTCATGTTAAAACGTTGTTCATAGACACGAAACAGAGAAAGAAAATCTTGAAAATATGATGTCTTTTTGATTAAATTGTCATTTCTTTGTGCATTTTTTTCTTCTTATAGTGATAATGTGTCACCAGCGGGTTGACATTTATTGTCATGAATCTAAGAGGCAGAACTGAGAGACTTCCACTAGATGGGATATATTGTAAAAATGTATGATTTTTTTTTGGGGGGGGGGGTTTGGTTTAATTTAAGATTAGGGTTTGGAATTAGGGTTAGCAGTGTGGTTAAGGTTAAGGTTAGGGTTAAGGTTAGGTTTGTATTACTTTGTGGCTGTGCCAGCTAGTGACCACTCTGCAGAGCTGCCTCCAGAACAAGATTCATGACGACAAATGCTAACGTGCCCCCACCCCCCTCTGTCTTCTCTCTCTCTACTCCAGAGTGAGGATTCAGACGAGGAAGAGCCATGCGCCATCAGTGGCCTTTGGACCTTCCAGCGGGACAGCAAGCGCTGGTCTCGCCTGGAGGAGCTGGATGTCTTCTTCCTCCCGGGTGGAAACCAGCCACCCTTCCCCCAGGTCCAGAGACCCTCGGCCGGTCAGGGGCAGCTCCGCGAGGGCCTGAGCTCCGAGAGCGTGCTGACGGATCTCAGCGAGCAGCCCGAGGTGGCCTCACTTCACAGCAGCGGGAGCATGGGAGAGGGAGGGATAGTCGACGGTGCCACATCTAGCGATGCCACCCCGGCGGCGGGCGCCACCCGCGCAAACTCGATGGCCAGCATGTGCTCCTCCTCAGGCACGGGCGGGTCGTGCGGCGCCAATGAGGACTCGCTGTCTGACGGGCATCCGATCTCACCATTGGAGACGACCCAAGGTCACTTCTCCTTCGACGGCGAGCCCAGTGGAATTGTGGGCACAGGAGGGATAGAAGGAGGAGGGAGCGAGGCTAGAGGAGGTAAGAGCACGCGCTCACGGGCCAAGAGTTTCCTCAAGCGCATGGAGAGCATCAGACTGAGGAGTGCCACTTCCAATAGCAAGAAGAAGAACGGCGGCGGGGGAAGGCCTTCCAAACTGGAGATCAGCGGGCCGGTCATCAAAGAAGGACTAGACGATGACAAGCTACGGCGCCTCAACTGCGTTGACATCTCCAGCCTCACCCTCAACCCGACCCAAACCATGACCCTGAACCGTAACAGGAGCGTATCCTACTCCACACAGACCAGCAACGGCAGCATGGGGAGCGCCGGAAGCACGGGCAGTAGCCAATCGGAAGCAAGTAGCGGGAGCGCCGTTAGCACCCCGAGCCCGGTGACACGAACACGAAGCCACAGCACTGCTGCAGGGGCCAGTAAGAGAGGTGGGATGTACCTGGAAGGTTTTGACCCGTTAAGCGTGTTCCTACAGCCGCCTGGAGAACAGCAACCCCCCGCTTCAACTCAACCCAAAACCAGACAGAAACCACCTCAGCAACAGCCTAGTAACCGGACAGTGGCCGAGCAAAACCAAAGCAAGCGTGGTCGCCTCAATGGAGAGAGGGAGGAGGAAGAGGAGGAGGAAGGCGTGATTTTCTTCTACCTTCCCGAAGGCCACAAACCGGGCACATTCCCCAAAGCGCTCGGCGACGGCAAACAACCACCGCAAAGTGGAAATGACGAAAACAGGCCTCTTGCCGCCGCCGGCAGGCGCTATCTCGGTAGCAGATGCCAAACGCGTCGCGGCTCCACTGGCTCGGCAGACAGCCGCCTGAGTTTCTACGACAACGTGCCCAACGTGGCCTATCAAGGCGAGGAAGACGATAAAGACAACGAAGAAGGGGAGGGGCCAAAGTTGGAGGATGTGCTGGAATGCGTCAACGGCCTGCAGCGATTCGTCAACACCTGGACGGACAGGGTGGCAGCCGGAGAAGAGGACGACGAAGAGGAAGAAGAAGAGGGGGATTCGGATTCAGCATTGGATTCGGCGTCTCCATGTCCGTCCTCACCTTTGCAGAACCGGCTGGAGGAGACGGACAACGGGAGCGACCAGGACAGCACGGGCAACCCTCTGGGAGAAGGAGAGAGGGAAGAAGGAGAGGGGGAAGAAGGAGAGGGGGAAGAAGCCATGAGGGAGAGGAGGGACTCCGGAGTGGGAGCCTCTCTCACCAGATCTAACAGGTCAGTAATTAATCAATGAATCACCTCTCTGTTAATCAATCTATAGATATCACCAATATTGTTATTATCCCCATTTGAGAAAATGTCCTGTGTGTTAAGATGAAGGACTGTCGAGCTCAATTCAACATTCTTAAGTGTTTGGATGAAGGGTGAGAGAGAGAAAGGGTGAGAGAGAGGGTGAGAAGGTCGGTGAGAAAGAGGGTGGTGGAATGGAGGTGCACAAACAGACATAGAAAGAGGGAGAAAGAAGGATGTACAGAAAGTAAGAGAAAGAGAGAGATGGGTAGAGTTACAGAAAGAGAAAGAGAGATATGGGTAGAGGAACAGAAAGAGAAAGAAATAAAGTTAGACGGAGGGAGAAACACACAGGCAGAGTGGACATGTTGAGACGACTCTCCCAGCCCTGACCCTTACGTAACCGGCTGTCACGGCGATGAGGTGCAGTGAATACCTCGGACCTCGGGAATGCCGATCCGTCTCCGCGACGATGCAGCCATTCCCTCAGGAATCCACAGGCAGAATTCCAGAAGGTTTCCGACGCTCCCATACCCGCTGACAGCCAGGCGAGATCAGTGCTTCCCAACTCCAGTTCTTGAGTTCCCCCATAAGCACCCGGTTTTGTTGTAGCACCGGACAAACTCACCTGATTCAACTCATTGAGGGCCTGATGATTAGTTGACAAGTTGAATCAGGTGTGCTTGTCCAGGGCTACAATAAAAATGTGTAGTTTTGGGGGTATTGGAGGAACGGAGTTGGGATCCTCTGGGCTAGATCAATCCCTGTTATCCCAATGAGCATCTCTTAACACAGGGGTCATAGGACTCGTCTGGATGGATGTCCTGCTAGTCACCTCATCAGAGGAGAGGGCTTTATGACCTCAGGTCAAGTTCTGAAAATGATGAAGACGTATCTTCTCCTATATGTCTGTGTGTGAACACTTGTGTGTTTTGTTTATTTTTCCCTAATATATGTTAACCTATATATTTTCACATATATATATTTTACACACATATTTGATACATATTTATATGAAATTCTTTGTTTTTGTATTTGGAAGAAAAAAAATTGTATTTTTGTATTTGGAAGTTTGATTGTGCTTCTGATAGCCCTCAGTATTTTTCTGTATGCTGTGCAATATATTAGGTTAACACATATGTTTCTCTTTACCCAAGGCCTCAGAAACTGCGCTGGCCCAGTTTCCAGGCCTCCCACCGGCCCAGTCACTCCTGGGCCCAGCGGCAGATGGGCTGCCAGTCAGTACTGCAGATGAACCTGCTCCAGAAGCTCTGCCTGCTCCAGCTTACAGCCCTCCTGGAGAAACACACCCCGACCAACAAACACGGCTTCAGCTGGTGAGTCGTCGTCGGCGGCCATTTTGAATAGTCAAGGTTCATAAGACTTTGGGTTTGGAGTTTGTGGCAAACACACTGTAAGTTTTTCTCACAAGATGTCTCACAAGAAAACAGCTGAAAATGCAGGCCCCAAAAAATTATATCGAGTGTATGTATAAAAACCCTTGTTAGCCTATAGCCTAGCATGCTGCTCCGATAGCGCTAGTTGTAGCCTAGGCCTACAAACAAATAGACAACCACAACAATCATAGTCTCTATTTTTCCTCTAGTTGGAATTCCTCCCACTCTTCTCCCACAAATAGGAGCCTGTTGGGTCTGAACGTAAGGGGGGTGGGGTTTCAACATTCTTTTCCCAGGCTAGCTAATTGCTGGGAACGCGGGTGCACTGCTATACGTTGTCATCTTTTGACGGGGGCAATCACAGAGTTCACACGCACAGGCTGTTAGAATGAAGACCTGGAGGCCGAGTCTGTAGCCTCAGTCCTCGACAATTACCAAAATGACCGAACCCCCCCCAATAATACTGTCTAATAATACCAATAATTCTCCATCATGCAATTATAGATTATGGCCACTGGTTCCAGATTGTCCAATGTCACTCGGTATCCCCTTTGGTGTCTCCGCCTTCTGGGGATGTCTGTGGGGACTGTTGAGACTGCAGTCCAGGGGATGTATTCTTCTATCATTCTCTTACATGGAATTCTCTCTGTCACTCTCCCTTTTATATTTCTCTTTCCCTCCCTTCCTTCCCTCACCGCAACTCTCTCTCTCTCTGTCTATCTAATTTACTCTCTCTCTTTTTCTCTCTTTCTCTCTCTATCTTTCTCTCTCTCTGTGTGTCTCTCTCTCTGTCTCTCTCTCTCTCTCTGGCTCTCATTCTCTCCCTCTCTCTCTCTCTCTCTTTGTCTCTTTCTCACTCTGTCTCTTTCTCTCTCTCTGGCTCTCTCTCTCTGGCTCTCTCTGTCTCCCTCTCTGTCTCTCTCTCTCTCCACCTCTCCCTCCCTCCATCTTCTTATCTAACCTAGCTTCATGATCTGGATTAAGCAAATAGCTCCAGCCTCACCTCAAATCTTTGTATAGTGCTGTGCTTTTCTTCACCCCTCCCAGCTTCAATGAGTCAGAGAAGTCCTACGCCTTCTCCAGGATGGCAGGGGCAGAGTAAGTTATGACAGGCTTACGACAGGTTTATGGCAGGCTTATGTCAGGTCTTTTAATCACTGAGACCATTTGATTTTTGAGCTGGAGGCTTGGCTGCGCATACCCAGAATTCCCTTCTGGGATTGTAGCATGTTCCCTTCTCATTTACCAAGCTGTGGTCATTCTTCTGAGAAGTGAGCAGCACACACACACACTTAAAAGCACATGATACATACACACCCATAAACATGTTTTCTCTTGTAAAACCATTATACGATCCTGGAGAGCAGTAGAACACCTGACATTCAGAGACACACACACACACACACACACACACACACACACACACACACACACACACACACACACACACACACACACACACACACACACAGTGACATGGTCAGTGTTAGGGGCTTGAGGCACAAACACAAAGTGCGGATGCGGATGTATACACCATTACGAACCCACCCCCCTTACCCTCTCCTGCCTCTCCCTTCTCCTCCTCCCTCCCGGTTTCTATTGTCTTTCGGCCCCAGTGTTTATCCTCCCTCTCATAAACTTGGAGAATGCTAGGCTTCTGTAGAACCCCCACACACACATACACACATACACACATACACACACACATAGAGTATAAACACACGCGCGCACACACACACACACACAATGCATTTTCAAGTTCTCCTTTTCTCATGGAAAAAAACCCACCTTAGCTAGGTGGTAGCGTGGCGTGTGCTAATGCTAATGTTAGCGTTGGTGATTCACAGTAGCAGTAAACTACTGCTCTTTCCATTTGTTTAGTGTTCAACCTTTATTTATTAGGTTTGTCAGTTGGGAACCAATTCTCATTAACAATATCCTGTGGCCTTTCAGGTGTAGGTCTAAAGGACCCCATACTGTCAAATCCTGTTTGATTAAACAGTACAGGCTTCTCCAGCTCCAGTCCTGGAGAGTTGTTGTTCCTGCCTCCACAACGCAGCAGGTGTATTACTGTTGGGCTGGAATAAAACCCTGCAAACACAGCAGATGTATTATTGTTGGGCTGGAATGAAACCCTGCACACATAGCAGGTGTATTATTGTTGGACTGGAATGAAACCATGCACACATAGCAGGTGTATTACTGTTGGGCTGGCATGAAACCATGCACACATAGCAGGTGTATTACTGTTGGGCTGGAATGAAACCATGCACACATAGCAGGTGTATTATTGTTGGGCTGGAATGAAACCATGCACACATAGCAGGTGTATTACTGTTGGGCTGGAATGAAACCATGCACACATAGCAGGTGTATTACTGTTGGGCTGGAATGAAACCATGCACACATAGCAGGTGTATTATTGTTGGGCTGGAATGAAACCATGCACACATAGCAGGTGTATTACTGTTGGGCTGGAATGAAACCATGCACACATAGCAGGTGTATTACTGTTGGGCTGCAATGAAACCATGCACACATAGCAGGTGTATTATTGTTGGGCTGGAATGAAACCCTGAAATCTGTCCAGGACCAGAGTAGCAGAACCCTGGAAGGTAGTGGTTGTATTGAGTGTTGTAGTTTGATGTGTGTGGTAGTCATCATCCTGGCTGCTTTCTGTAGTGGATATTTACAATGTTACCGCTGCTTTGTTAGTACAGTGACAGAGTACAGGGACAGAGGTCAAAGTCCAACACCTACTTTACTCCTGTTGCAAAACCGTGTGTGTGTGGCCGTGTGTGTGTGAGTACACTCGTTTGTGTGTGCGTGCGTACGTGTGTCTGTTCTGTGTGCGTGTGTGTATATGTTCTGTGTGTGTGTGTGAGCTATTCTAACCTGTCCCTCTATGTGTGTGTGTTGTGTGTGGGTTGCAGGGCTGTGCCGAAGTTTATGAAGCGGATAAAGGTGCGGGACTACAAAGACCGAAATGTGTTTGGAGTGCCTCTGCTGCTTAACGTCCAGCGTACGGGTCAGCCCCTGCCCCAGAGCATTCAACAGGCCATGCGCTACCTACGCAGCCAATGTCTAGACCAGGTAAAGACGGTCTGTCTACCTTTCTGTCTGTCTACCTTTCTGTCTGTCTAACCTGTCTGCCTGTCTGTCTGTCTCCTCAAGCCCCATCACACAACATACACACACAGACATGCCCCCCCCCCCCATCATCATTTAGCTCCTAGACTCCTGGTTGCATAGTTGTATATTTCCCTGGAAGAGTCAGTCTTTTTGTCAGAGTTGGAATTTGGGGAAAACGGCCAGTTAAATATTCACAGTGTGTTACACACACTCACTCTTTCTGTGTCAGTTTTGAGGTCTCACATATTGTGTTTGGGAGACAAGAAGGCCCTGACACACACACACAGAGAGGCCTGGGGAGAGTCAAAAGTTTCCAGCTGTTTAGTCACCTTTGTCAGTCTGTTTAAGAGAGAGAGAGAGAGAGAGAGAGAGACAGAGCCAAGGGATTGCTATGGCGACAGAGAGCGCGAGAGAGAGCGAGAGAGAGAGGGAGGGAGGGATGGAGGAATGGAAGAGAGAATGAGGGATGGCATGCTCTCCTAAACTGGACAACAGGCCTCTGTTTGAAATGGTGAAAGCTCACGGAAAGTATTTCGTCTCTTCAAGCCAGAGCTCTTTTTCCTCCCAGATGGCAGCCATTTTTTAAAACCATTAACTTAAAAAGCCCATTGATTAAGTCCAACAGGAAGAACCCTCTCCTCAAGAATTCTAATGGATGTCATGGGCTGTGTCCCAAACCAAATGGCACCCTATTCCCTTTCTAGTCCACTACTTCTGACCAGGACCCATAGGGAATCAGGTGCCATTTGGGACGCGCATCTTCTTAAAAATACACTGAATACCGTTGTGATGTAACCACCGAGCTCCACACTGACGATGGGCCCCTTATTTAATCAAAATTGCTAACGATGAGAATGTGGGTTTGAATTGATAACTCATCAGATCTTGTTCCAGGTAATAAAAAAATGGCATCGACAATCTCTCTTTCGCCCTTTTCCCTCCCCTCCCCTCCCCTCTCCGTCTCCGTCTCTCTCTCTCTCTCTCTCTCTTTACCCTTCCAGGTGGGTCTCTTCAGGAAGTCGGGGGTTAAATCACGTATTCAGGCGCTCCGTCAGATGAACGAAACGTGCGGCGCCGACGGGGGCGGAGTCAGTTACGAGGGCCAATCGGCTTACGACGTGGCCGACATGCTGAAGCAGTATTTCCGGGACCTGCCAGAGCCGCTGCTCACCAGCAAATTGTCTGAGACCTTCCTGCAGATCTACCAATGTAAGGACAGATAGAGACAGACACACACACACTCAAACACACACACACAAACACACACACACACACACACACACACACTCACTCACTCACACATAGACCTATATAATTCACACACACAAACCCACACACACACACACGTAGACCTATATAATGCACAAACCCACACACACACACACACACACACACACACACACACACACACAAACACACACACACAGAAACACAAACTTAACATTGACAGGTATGAACACCCATAATATTTACACACACTCATCTAAGATAATGTGGTGATGGAAGGGGAACACACACATAACCTCACAAAAAGCTGTAGGTGCATGTCTGTAAGCCCGGGAGGGAGGGAGGGAGGGAGGGAGAGAGGGAGGGAGGGAGAGAGGGAGGGAGAGAGGGAGGGAGGGAGGGAGGGAGGGAGAGAGGGAGGGAGGGAGGGAGGGAGGGAGGGAGAGAGGGAGGGAGGGAGGGAGGGAGGGAGGGAGAGAGGGAGGGAGGGAGAGAGGGAGGGAGAGAGGGAGGGAGGGGAGGGAGGGAGGGAGGGAGGGAGGGAGAGAGAGAGGGAGGGAGGGAGGGAGAGAGGGAGGGAGGGAGGGAGGGAGGGAGGGAGAGAGGGAGGGAGGGAGGGAGGGAGAGAGGGAGGGAGGGAGGGAGGGAGGGAGGGAGGGAGAGAGGGAGGGAGGGAGGGAGGGAGGGAGGGAGGGAGGGAGGGAGGGAGGGAGGGAGATTGTGGAAGGAAAACAAACAGGAAATATCGGATGATGTGGTGGTACATACACACACACTCTCTCTCTCCTCTGCCACAACACTCCATGACTCACTAGAACATTTGTGTTTGAAATACAAACAGCTAGTTAAAGTTAATTATTGAATATAAATCAATATCATTGACAATCTGCTGGCATGAGTAACTGTACAATGTAATTACAGTAAAACAATGTCAAATGCCCTCTTGGAATCCATCAATCAAGTTTATTAATTCATTAAGACAAAATAGCATTTACTGGTACAATATTGCCATCATACAGCACTGTAATAAGAAATGCAGAAATACAGTCACTAGCTTGCAACCAGCTGTCTGAAATTCATGATAAACCATGTACATTGTATGTGAGCCACATGTATGTGAGACCATTTTCCATCTTGTCAAAATTCAACAAAGTAATGTTTTTAAATTGAACTGAATTGAATTGAACTGAATTTAATTTAATTGAACTGAACCAAACTGAAATTAACCAAACTGAATTGAACTGAACAGAACCAAATTGAACAGAACTGAGTTGAACTGAACGTGATTCCCTCAGACATGCCCAAGGAGCTGCGTCTTCAGGCTACGCGAGCGGCCGTGCTGCTGCTGCCAGACGAGAGCCGTGAGGCGCTGCAGACCCTCCTGTGCCTGCTGAGTGACGTCACCGCCGCCGTGGCAGAGAACCAGATGACCTGCGCCAACCTGGCCGTCTGCCTGGCGCCTTCGCTCTTCCACCTTAACACGCTGAGACGCAAGGAGAGCTCCTCGCCACGGTGGGCAGGGGTGGGGTGTTGTGGGGAACTAGGAGAGGGTGTATGTGTGTGTGTGCATGTGCCGCGCGTGTACCTACTTGTGCGTGCGTGTGTTGTGAACCTTTACCAAGCCCATCTCCTTTCTCTCTCTCTGTGTGTGTGTGTGTGTGTGTGTGTGTGTGTGTGTGTGTGTGTGTGTGTGTGTGTGTGTGTGTGTGTGTGTGTGTGAGGGACCAACCCTATCTCCTTTTATTTGTCTTGACTCAGTATATTTGACCATGTATTGTAATACGCTGCCCAGCCTCACACCAACATGAGAGGAGGAGAGGCTGACAAACTCTAGCTATAGAGCAGGATGTTACTGTATGTAGGGGAAGGAGAGAGGGGGGAGGAAGAGAGGAAGAGAGAGGGAGAGAGAGAAAGAACTGAGGAGGGAAAGAGAGTCTGTATTGGGGGTTACATCAAACCTTATGACAGATTGTCTTATTCTACTCTGTCCTCTCTTTCTTTCCTCTCCACTCCTCTCCTTTCCACTCCTCTCCTTTACATTCCTCTCCCCTCCCCCCCTCCCCTCCTCTACCCTCCACTCCTCTCCACTCCTCTCCACTCCCCTCCACTCCTCTCCACTCCTCTCATCTCCTCTTTCTGTCTCACTAGTGGACATGACTAATTGTCCTAAGTGGACATGACTAACTTTCCCGTGTGTTTGTCTTCCTGGTGTTGTGATAGGGTGATGAACAGGAAGCAGCCGCTGGGTAAACCTGACCAGAGGGACCTCAACGAGAACCTGGCCGCCACCAACGGCCTGGCACACATGATCCAGGATTGCAGGAAGCTCTTCAGGGTACGTGTCTGAACCTAGAACCTCAACAGAACCTTAGTAGAACCTCAACTTTCGCCTCCCCTCTCTTTCTACATTGTCTGACTAGAACCTGACTAGAACTTGACTAGAACCAGACAAGAACCTCTCCTCTCTTTCTACATTGTCTGACTAGAACCTGACTAGAACCTGACTAGAACCAGACAAGAACCTCACCTCTCTTTCTACATTGTCTGACTAGAACCTGACTAGAACCTGACTAGAACCTCACCTCTCTTTCTACATTGTCTGACTAGAACCTAAATATAACCTCAGATCACCTCCCCACCTTTCTACAGTCTCTGACGAGAACCTCCCATTCTGTTCAGCTATATGCACACAGCACATGGACACTACTGTGCTCTGACGGCCTACGCTAAAGTCAGAGTGTTCGATTGGTGTTGGTACAATGTTGCTCTCGTTAAACATGTTCATCTCAGTTCCGAAAGTCCCTCTGATCCGGATCCGAGGTTGTTTTTCCTGTGTGCGTTTTTGGAGCATTGTTATCGTTACATAAAAACAAATCGTCTTAGCCAAGTAACCAAGCCCTCTCCGCCCCACATCTTACCTGACTGGGTCTTACGCCACGTTTGTGTTTACCCGTCGCACTCGCTGAGCCCTATGGAATGTTGGGTACTGTAGTTACATAAGACTAATAGTCTGGTTGATGGAATACGGTAAGCTGTTTTGTAGCGCCACAAAACCCACAATCCCATTGACCTATCTCCATGCTTCTGTTTACCCGTCGCACACTGACTGAGCCCTATGGAATGTTCGTTATTGTAGTTAAGTAAGGGGGAGAAATACAGTAAGCCGTACTGTGTAGCACCGCAAAACCCACAATCCCCTTGACCAATCTCAGCTAATCAGGGGGCTCGATGTCCAAAGGCAGGAAGCACTTGATTCGTTAAGAGAGAAATAATGAATGTCGGCAGGTGGACTACAATTTTGGTACTAGTCCGACCCGAATCAATCGGCTCAAAAAGCTGTTATGAAAGAAAGCTGTTATGACATGAGGGGTTACACACTGCCTAACATTATATTACAAGGATCTGGATTCTGGAGTTTATTTTCACTAACAGAGAAAAAAACCCGTATTAGATTCATTCATAAAGCTCCTCTGGCGGATGCTAGCAATTAGCGTTGAACATGACCAGTAAATAGCATTAACCCCCCCCACACACACACACACACATCAGTTATTTTCCTGTAATTTAATATTAGTCTGTGAGTGGTCTGGGTGAGCTGATGACTGATACAATAAAACTGATACAACAATTCAGTGGATTTCTAACTGAAACTCTTCTCATCATGATCTCCTCTAATGTCAACTGAAGTACATCTTTAAGTAAGCAGGAAAGAGAGAGAGAGAATTAGAGAGAATGAGAGGTAGAGAGAGAGACAGAGAGAGAGACACAGAGAGAGAGAGAGAGAGAGACTGGAAGTGAAATTAGAAAAACAGGATGCTCTAAGCTTCCATAGCAGGACTCCTTTATCTTTGTCCCACACTGATTTCTTGTGGAGTTTCCCATCCTTAATACGGCGTGATTAAACTCAGGATGGGGTTGGCAGGTAAAGGACAGGTTGATAAGGGATTGGATGACGTATTCTTGTTTATGACAGATCTGATTGCCTGATCATGATTTGGTGATTTTAGAATTCCTTTGTTAATCTGTAGGTCTGTTTGTCCATCAGTGTATTAATGTTCAAAGCTGTACATGTACGTTCATGATGACCACAAACAAGTTGGATCTTGAACACTGGTATTTCACACACCTTGTACCTCAACACGCTGGTATTAGTGCTCATCTTCAGTGTCTGAAACAGTCCTGACGGCCCTCTCTCCTCCCATTCATTTTATGTCATTGTAAAATTGTATACTTATTGTAATTGTATGATAAACTACCAAACTATTCCCTCCTCTTCCCCCGTAGATCCCAGAAGAGATGAGTCGCTGCAGAAACTCGTACCAGGAGCAGGCCCTGATCCCCCTGAAGCTGGAGGAGCTAGGGGGTTCCTCTGGGGGTGACGACGGTGCTGGCGGCCCCATGGGATGCAGGACCTACCTCCAGGACAGCCTGGACGCCCTCCTCAAAGAGGCCAAGGACAAGTTCAAAGGTTACGACAGCTGCTCCACGCCTGAACTCGCCGAGCTGGCGTACAAGAAGGTATGGACAGAGGGATAGATAGTATCAATTGTATTCTCTTTTATTCTAATCTATGGAGTATGGATCTTGTCTTTTAAATTCTAAGTTCATGTTCACTTTATTGTCCTTATATAGAAGTTCAATTAGTATGAAGGACTACATACATTACTTGTGTTTGTTGTTTAGAAAAGGCTGGCATAAAGCCTAGTGTATTCCACGTCCCTCTTTCTCTCTCTCGCTCTCTCGCTCTCTCTTTCTCTCTCTCTCTCGTTGTGTAATGGAAGAGCACCAGTTAGTATTTCCTGTGTAGAAACAGGTCAGTGTGAAACTAGCCCCCCCTCCCCTCCCCCTCCCCACTAGACTGGCCCCAGGGTGACATCGGTTTGTCAAGGAGCTCGCTCAATGCACACACACACACACACACACACACACACACACACACACACACACACACACACACACACACACACACACACACACACACACACTGCTCCCAAGCCAACACATCCTGTCCAGTCGTTATCTCTTTGCCAATAATCTTCCCAGTCACAAGGCCTCTTGAAGGAAGGCAGCTGACTAGTGTAACAGATAAGGAGAGAGGCTTTGGGTTGTTGTGATTACAACACTGCCCTTACAGTTATGTTCCCAATCATGGTGCAAGACCTGGGCCTTCTTTTCCTGAGCCTGCGTAGCGCTAGTGTCAACATTACATCATTCCAGTTAACGTTAGCATTAGCATCCAAGCTGTTTCCCCAAAAATCATTGTTGCCCTTAAACTCGTCAATAAAATATACAGATGTTTTTACAAAAGCATTAAAAGATTATCTCTTTTGTTTTCCAACTCTTAGGTCCACGACGGCTCGCCGCTGCGCCTGTGGAAGGCGTCCGTGGAGGTACCTGCGGGTCCTGAGGAGGTGTTGACGCGGGTCCTCCGGGAGCAGGGCCGCTGGGACGAGGACCTGATGGAGAGCCGTGTGGTGGAGACGCTAGGCGATCGCACAGAAGTGTACCAGTACACCAGGAACAGCATGGCCCCCCACCCCACCAGAGACCACCTCGTGCTCAGGTAGAAGATTAAAGATCTCCCTACACTCCAGAAGGGTTCTTCAGCTGTCCCCATAGGAGAACCCTTTTTGGTTCAGAGTAAAACCCTTTTTGGAAAGGGTTCTACATGGAACCCAAAACGGTTCTACTTGGAACCAAAATTGTTCTACCTTGAACCAACAATATTTCTTCAAAGGGTTCTCCTATAAAAACCTTTTTCGGTTCTAGATAGCACTTTTTTCCTGAAGACTGAACCTACCTTCCCACTCCTTGTATATCCCCTTCTTGTGTTGTTTGTCTCATTCATCCATTATTTCTTTCCTTTCATTATTCTCTTCCTCAATGGTATAAAACAACTCTCTCTCTGTCTCTCTTCCTCAATGGTATAAAACAACTCTCTCTCTGTCTCTCTTCCTCATTGGTATAAAACAACTCTCTCTCTGTCTCTCTTCCTCAATGGTATAAAACAACTCTCTCTCTGTGTCTCTCTTCCTCAATGGTATAAAACAACTCTCTCTCTGTCTCTCTTCCTCATTGGTATAAAACAACTCTCTCTCTGTCTCTCTTCCTCAATGGTATAAAACAACTCTCTCTGTCTCTCTTCCTCATTGGTATAAAACAACTCTCTCTCTGTCTCTCTTCCTCATTGGTATAAAACAACTCTCTCTCTGTCTCTCTTCCTCATTGGTATAAAACAACTCTCTCTCTGTCTCTCTTCCTCATTGGTATAAAACAACTCTCTCTCTGTGTCTCTCTTCCTCATTGGTATAAAACAACTCTCTCTCTGTGTCTCTCTTCCTCATTGGTATAAAACAACTCTCTCTCTGTGTCTCTCTTCCTCATTGGTATAAAACAACTCTCTCTCTGTGTCTCTCTTCCTCATTGGTATAAAACAACTCTCTCTCTGTGTCTCTCTTCCTCATTGGTATAAAACAACTCTCTCTCTGTCTCTCTTCCTCATTGGTATAAAACAACTTTCTCTCTGTCTCTCTTCCTCATTGGTATAAAACAACTCTCTCTCTGTCTCTCTTCCTCATTGGTATAAAACAACTCTCTCTGTGTCTCTCTTCCTCAATGGTATAAAACAACTCTCTCTGTCTCTCTTCCTCAATGGTATAAAACAACTCTCTCTCTGTCTCTCTTTCTCTCAATGGTATAAAACAACTCTCTCTGTGTCTCTCTTTCTCATTGGTATAAAACAACTCTCTCTCTGTCTCTCTTTCTCTCAATGGTATAAAACAACTCTCTCTGTGTCTCTCTTTCTCTCAATGGTATAAAACAACTCTCTCTGTGTCTCTCTTTCTCTCAATGGTATAAAACAAGTCAACATGTCTTCTCTCTGTTTCAGGACGTGGGTGACAGACCTACCTAAGGGAGCGTGTGCGTTGGTGTGTACCTCAGTGGACCATGACGGGGCAGCGTTACTGGGCGTGCGGGCCAATGTGCTCACCTCACGCTACTTCATCGAGCCATGCAGCAGCAACAAGTCCCGCCTCACACACATCTCCAGGGTCGACTGCAGGTGAGTCAGCTGGAACGGAACCAGTAGAAACAGTAGAATAGAAACAGTAGAATGCAACCAGTAGAATACAACCAGTAGGATAGAACCAGTAGAATAGAACCAGTAGAATAGAACCAGTACTACTCATCTAGTAGAACCAGTAGAATAGAACCAGTACTACTCATCTAGTAGAACCAGTAGAATAGAGTCAGTAGAATAGAACCAGTACTACTCATCTAGTAGAACCAGTAGGATAGAACCAGTAGAATAGAAACAGTAGACTATAACCAGTAGAATAGAAACAGTAGAATAAAGGGTAGGCATGCTCAACTCTGAACTAAGATGTTTAAGGGAACTAGAGGAGAGCTTTAATTCAAAGTAAATCTGGTCTGATGCTAAAACATCTCCTCTCTAAATCAAAGTTACTCTGGTCTGATGCTAAAACATCTCCTCTCTAAATCAAAGTAACTCTGGTCTGATGCTAAAACATCTCCTCTCTAAATCAAAGTAACTCTGGTCTGATACTGAAACATCTCCTCTCTAAATCAAAGTAACTCTGGTCTGATGCTAAAACATCTCCTCTCTAAATCAAAGTAACTCTGGTCTGATGCTAAAACATCTCCTCTCTAAATCAAAGTAACTCTGGTCTGATACTGAAACATCTCCTCTCTAAATCAAAGTAACTCTGGTCTGATGCTAAAACATCTCCTCTCTAAATCAAAGTAACTCTGTGAGCCTGGTCTCATACTAAAAAGGTGTCTCCTCTCTGTCTCTCTGTTTCCAGGGGTCGGTTCCCAGAGTGGTACAATAAACTGTATGGACACCTGTGTGCCAGTGAGGTGGTGCGGATACGCCAGTCCTTCACCACCCAGATGGATAAGTGAGGGGCAGGCAGCTCCACTTGACTTGGAGGCCAAAGTCACAAGAAGGGGCGACACCCTGGACCCCGATAGACTCTCTATCCACCCCCACCTCACCCCCTAATTCGCTACAGCCCTGATGGCGGTTGGGGTTGACTGGGGAAGACAACCCATTGACTCATTGACATGATTCAAGCTGTTGACAGACAGACCCTTGTGTCCTGGACAGAGAGACTTTGAACAGACTTTGTCATCATCCGTAGACTGTCATCAACGACCAGGTGGTGTTACTGCCTCCGAGGGGTCATGCAAGGACTGGAACGGACATGGACCCTCAAAGTTCTTTCAGAGTTGTGTTGTGGTTCTTGTGCTAGGTGGTGCGTTGCGGGCGGCACGACCAAAGTAAATGTGTCTGAAATGGAAGTATGGTGTCACTCATCCAACAAGCATAATACCTTTACAGAGAGGATGTGACATCACCGTCAAAGGATGTGATGTCACTGATAAGTAAAAAGAGAATCTATAGGGGAGGGGGAGCTTCTGAGAAGAGAGAAGGTTAGCGTGTGTGTGTGTGTGTGTGCGTGTGCGTGTGCGTGTGCGTGTGCGTGTGTGTGTGAGATGAATGGTTGATTAATTAGACATATTTCATGCACTGGCTCCCAGCTGCAATATAGTGTGTATATACTATATCCTGCAACTGTTCATGTTGCTTTTTCCTGTTTCCTCTGTGTGTGTGTGCGTGTGCGTGTGTGTGTGTGTAAGTCTGTGTGCGTGTGTGTGTGTGCGTGTGTGCATGCGTACTTGTGCACAAGTGTTTTTATCCTGTTACAGCAGAGACAATGTCCACAACATTGTTTTCAGGAAGATACTGTATTATTCGACGGATGGATGAATGGATGGATGGATGGATAATATGGGCTAACAGTTGTGTGGATGTATTGAAAATATGCAATATCTGAGTTTGTATTGATAAGTGGGGTATGGTGAGTTGATATTTGGTGAAATTACATTAAGGAAAGATAGCATAGAGTGGGTTTAAAGGATGGAACAGAAGCAAAATGGTGGCTGGAACACCAATTGGTTGATAGGGTTAAAGTCGCCCCAAAAACTAAAATGGAGACTTAGATTTTGATGGGCCAAGCTTGAAGAAAGCAGACAGTCACAGAGCATTTTCATTGATTCCACTGCTTAAAATAGCACAGAGAATACACAACAATCATTATGGCTTGGATTCCAAAAACACCACCATTTGTAGGCTAAACATTGATGAAAGGAACACTTCCGGTTATTACTTTTGTAGTACATTTACATTTTAGTCATTTAGGAGACGCTCTTCTCCAGAGCAACTTACAGTAGTGAATGCGTACATTTCATGCATTTTTCTAAATTGTTATTATTTTTGTTGTACTGGCCCCCCATGGGAATCAAACCCACAACCCTGGCATTGCACACACCATGCTCTACCAACTGAGCCACAGGGAAGCCCGTACGACGTACACAAGAGCAGTCAAGATAGTCTTCTGCTTCACAAACATAAACCCGGGGGGAAAGAGAAACAGAAAAGAAGAGAAGAAATGAATAGAAAACAAAGAAAAGAGAAGGCCCTTTTATAAAGGTGTGGGATTTTACAGGTTTTACTGTAAATAGAGGAGGAGAAAGTGCAGAGAATGTTTGTCTGGTTTAAAGAAGGAAAAATAATCTATATGTGCAAGTTTCCTGTCTGTCTGTCTGTCTGTCTGTCTGTCTGTCTGTCTGTCTGTCTGTCTGTCTGTCTGTCTGTCTGTCTGTCTGTCTGTCTGTCTGTCTGTCTGTCTGTCTGTGTTACCTTAAATGAAGTATAAGACTAATAGTAACCAAGTACACCTTCATCCGGGCCCGGATTTGGGCCCCGTGTTAAAACCTATACGTTCTCTGTTCAGTGTGTGACTAATTTGCTAAGCCATTGTGTTGTATTGTTAAACGTGTGTGTACATTATTTGTATGCCGTCAAATATGAGTAACGCATGACAATGACAGTTAATTTAAAAATATATTTATACCTCAGATATTTTTTTTGTACCATGTTTATTTTATTGTAAATGTTACGCTTAAGTTACAGAAATTAGAAATGTGTTTTATATTTTCTATTATTAATATTATTTCTGTACAGATTAATCACAGTCACGTGCACTATTAAATGTATTAAACAAAGAGTGTTGTCTTAGTGGGGTCATTGGCTGGTGTTTTGAAATGTTGAGAGTTCAGGTGGATTGGAGTTGTTGACTTGGTTTTTGATGTCATTTAAAATGATAATGCACTTTACAATGGTCTCATGTAGGCTGCCCCCCAAATTGGCTACAGTATAGTAGGACTGTAATAGTGGTAAAAGTGCCCCTCTAAGGTTTTTTGGGCCAAAGGAGTGCCATAAGCAGTACACCATTACCCAAACATTGGTTTGGTAGTAACTCTGAACTATCTTATCATGGCTCTGATAGTTTGTTTCTAAATTCTTTCTCAGAAAGAGAGCTTAGCCTAGGGTCATACTGTACCCTGTCCCTGGATCTCTCTCTCTCTCCCTTCCTCTCACTCCCTTCCTCTCTCTCACTCTCTCTCCCTGCCTTCCTCTCTCCCTCTCTCTCTATTTCTCTCTCTCCCTTCCTCTCTCTCTCTCTCACTCCCTCTCTCTTTCACTCCCTTCCTCTCTCTATCTCCCTGCCTCTCTCGCTCTCTCTCCCTGCCTCTCTCGCTCCCTCTCTCTCTCACTCTCTCCTCACAAACAACATGTACAGTAGAGAGAGGGGAGGCCAGAGAAAGAGTGTGAGCCAGAGAGAGAGTGAGAGAGGTCCGGAGAGAGGTGGACAGGCAGCAGGCGGTGGCTTGCTTGGTACATAGATGGTGATCTCACTCACAGTCCGTCTTACATAACTGGTTCATATGGCAGGGGTGGACAAAGGGTCTGTTGTGGCCACAGCTGGAGGGGGTGGACTGTCACAGGGTCTGAGGCTGGGCAGAGGGGTTGGCTCGGACCCCCCTAGCGTTCCTCTCACATGCCGTTCAAGCCAGCAGGGGCCATCTGTGGGCTTGAGGCGGGTGGGGTTGGTGCTTTTTCCCACCACACACACACACACACACACACACACACACACACACACACACACACACACACACACTGGGCTTTCACTGGGCAGCTCACACACACACACACACACTAGGCTCTCACTGGGCAGCTCACACACACACACACACACTTACTGTATGCGTTTTATGTACACATTCTCAGAGACACACGCACATCCTCAAATGCTGTATGAACATGTTGATTCTACACACATTTAGTGCACACAGGCATTTGATACACGTGTGTTGGATCAATGCAGTGTAAAAAAAAAGTGTATTAATGTATGATAAGGCAACAGGAGTGGAAGAAATGTTACATACACATAGGGCGCATCCTTTATGGCACCCCTATGGGCCCTGGTCAAAAGTAGCACACTAAATAGGGAATAGGATGCCATTTGGGATTCTGCCACACACTATGCCTTCACAGGAGCACACACGTGTACTGTACACAGAGGGATTAGCCACACATACAGTACAAGAACAGAAGTGGCATGCACAAACTTGCGTGAACACCCACATACGCTCTACACTAAATCTAGATAATGTGCAGATATTATACAGCACACGGCAGCACATTCATTCCTTCTCAACAACAACCCTAAGTCACGTGGACAACAAGAGCTTTCCACATTCTCTTCTGAAGGGTTTCTGTGAAACCAGAGATAAAATAGAGCTTCCAACTCACACACACAATTGGCTGGAATTGAAATGGAACTGACCCCAACCCTGCTGAGGTGTGTTCAGTGAGATAAAATGTTGAAACATGATTACATATTCTACATGGCACACAGTCGTATCTTTTCTACACAATTATATTTATATCTGATTGTTCTGTACTGTTGAACCATCCTGAACAGGTTCCCCCTCTCCAGGGGCGCGTTCAGCCAGACAAAACGTTTTGGTACGTTCAGATAGAAAAATGTGATGTAGAACAAACATGCCTCTCCGACATGTCACCCAAGGAAACACTTTGGCTCTATTAATGGAATTTCTATCTGCAATGTTCGACAACGTTTGGCAACTGAACGTGGCCCAGTCATTGCAGTTACAGATGTCTCTCCTGATTGGCCAACAGCAACCAAATCCCTAGATGGCCATGCTACAAAGAACAACTACGAGCTACATGAGTTGATGAGCCGATGAGATAGTACATTACTTATCAGAATCGCCAATATAATCATTGGCCATTAAGGAGAATTAAGTAAAACCACAAGTCCAAATCCCTATCTCCATCCATGGCTAATTTAGGAAAGGGACCATTTTAGCTAGCTAGTAAGCCACCGGAGGACAACAACCCTACGAGATGCAATCATTCAAATTGTTTCTGTCAATGACGTACTGTGATGCGATGTGATAGGAGTGAAGCCAAACCCAAACTGGCTTTCCTTTACACTTTTTTTGGTGCACCAGGACCACTCACAGCTGAGCTCAGTTTAGCTCAACACTGATTCACTATTATTTTATACTTTTTTATCAAGGGAGGCCAAATGCTCGCTGGCTTCCCTTGCCTTCAAAGCTACAGGTGGCAACAATGTCATACTCTTTATGACCAGACAGCATCAGATAGAGAAGCGCTGTTTTGCTTGCTCAGATGCATTCTCCTGTGAGATTTTTTATTTTTTATTTTTTTAAAGCTTTATTTAACAAGGCAAGTCAGTTAAGAACACATTCTTATTTACAATGACAGCCTACCCCAGCCAAACCCTAACCCAGATTTCACTGGGCCAATTGTGAGCCACCCTATGGGACTCCCAATCAGAGCCGGTTGTGAAAAAGCCTGGAATCGAACCAGTGTCTGTAGTGACACCTCTAGCACTGAGATGCAGTGCCTTAGACCGCTATGCCACTCTGGAGACACAATCAGCCTCTTGCGAATCGAAGGAAAATTATGAAACATAGCAGAAAGATAAATGATATTATGGTTTTTTTCTTGGTACATTTTTGGATGCTTCCCTTGGCAGCCATGAATACACACCACTGCCTTGACCCAGGGTTTAACATGTTCACTGAAGCTTTAACCATGACCAAGGGTTTAACATGTTCATTGAAGCTTTGACCTTGACCCAGGGTTTAACATGTTCACTGAAGCTTTAACCTTGACCCAGGGTTTAACATGTTCACTGAAGCTTTAACCTTGACCCAGGGTTTATCATGATCACTGAAGCTTTAACCTTGACCAAGGGTTTAACATGTTCAATGAAGCTTTAACCTTGACCCAGGGTTTAACATTTTCACTGAAGCTTTAACCTTGAACCAGGGTTTATCATGATCACTGAAGCTTTAACCTTGACCCAGGGTTTAACATGTTCACTGAAGCTTTAACCTTGACCCAGGGTTTAAGATGTTCACTGAAGTTTTAACCTTGACCCAGGGTTTAACATGTTCACTGAAGCTTTAACTTTGACCCAGGGTTTAACATGTTCACTGAAGCTTTAACCTTGACCCAGGGTTTAACATGTTCACTGAAGCTTTAACCTTGACCCAGGGTTAACATGTTCACTGAAGCTTTAACCTTGACCCAGGGTTTATCATGATCACTGAAGCTTTAACCTTGACCCAGGGTTTAACATGTTCACTGAAGCTTTAACCTTGACCCAGGGTTTATCATGATCACTGAAGCTTTAACCTTGACCCAGGGTTTAACATGTTCACTGAAGCTTTAACCTTGACCCAGGGTTTAACATGTTCACTGAAGCTTTAACCTTGACCCAGGGTTTAACATGATCACTGGGTGGTTTCCCTTGATGGTTATGAATCACACATACAGTATGTTCCTGCCACATGGTTGAGAGGACCTGGGAGTCATGTGTTGCGTCTTAAATGGAACCCTATTCCTTATATAGGGCACAACTTTTGACCAGGGCCCATAGGGAATAGGGTGCCATTTGGGACGTAACCACAGTAGCTCTGTCTGTGTAGATGGCCTGATTACAAATGCATGACAAGCGCATGAGACGTTTATTGTTGTGATAACGGGAATTGTCAGTGATGAAGACATGGTACGTGTCAACATGAAGAAAAACATGGCTTGCATGAAGGTTGTCTTAAAGTTGACATAATAATATTATAAGACATTCTATGGCTCTAACGCACATACACAGATACACACACAAGCATGCACACACACACACACACACACACAAACACACACACCTCCCAGTGACTTCACATCCCAAATGTGGCCCACCTGGCCCTGATCCCTCTCCCCCAGCCAGCTCTCTGCTGGGCGGCCACACAGACTGGTGGTTTTACAGTCAGTCTGTCTGGACATGGCATCTGAATGGCTTCTCTGTGGGCAGAGACTTGAGTCATAGAGAGCGCGGAATTTCAACCTTAGTAAAACATTAGTTCAACATTGACTAATTTTCTTGGAACCACCGTTTGACTATTTCAGGCCCTTAAGCATAGTCAGACCATCGTTCAGTATCATCAACAGGGAAAGACACGTCCCAGATTCAAAGACAACCACATAGCCCAGAGGTTATTCAAAGCTCAAACACGGTTGTCGAGGTACACAGTCAGCACAAGTAGTCATAGCCTTCCACCGAGACTGTAATTGGTTGAATGAGGTGAGTGATTTCCTGGCGGTAACAAATGTTCCCCAACAGGTCCTCTGCGGATAAGAGTTACCACCACTGGGGTCAGATTGATTTCTAACTGAGCAAGGGTTTAAGGAATGAGGCTACACTACCATCTAGTGGTCGTTGTAAGCAACTACAAGACTCTGACGCCAGTATGATCCAACAAAATGTGCTGAACAAGTTCAAGTCAGAACATGATGTCTGATTCGAAAGGTAATCATACTTGAAAATATAAATAATTGCGTTATCACTATTATCAATAACGGTCATATTTATGATTAAACTGATTTGGAGGACTCATGCGTACAAATTGTTATTTTACAAGGAAATTATAAAATAAATATCCTGTATCGTATCATCTCTATCCCTTATTATCGCAGCAAATGCATCCGACAATGTATTCTTTTTTTATAAATGTTTTATGTATTTATTTATTTGTATGCATTCAAAGATTATGCAAATAGTACATGGGTAGGCTGACAACCAAGAAGGGTGCAATTGCGGCCCGAAACTAGTGCAGACTGCGCAAAACTACCGTATTACAGCTATAGACTTATCATATAGTTATCAAATTAGGATAGTGCCTAAGCAACACACCAAGTAGGAAAACCTTAGATATGGCATATGAGACAATGCCATGATAATAATTTTGCCAAAACATTGGACGTATATAGAATACAGTCCAATTAGATGGTTTTTGTGTGAGAACTATATTTTGTATATCTTTTGTTTATGCTTTCATTCCTTTTCGGTTCAGTTCCTTTGACACTTAGGAAGTGATAGAGCCATAAACAAAGTCCACATACAACCATCACTTAGTGCCACAACGCCACTCATTGGGGAATGAATGTAATTATATATATTTCATGAGTGTGTGTGCATTGTTATCTGCCTAAGTTACTGCCCAGATCTTCCAGTCTGGACGACGGGTCCGGAACGGCGACCCCAAATCCGGACACCCACGGCCTATCCTTGCGGCGGCATGCCCGCTGTCAGAGAGCCTACCAAGGTAAACCACCAGAGGGGGGGACCGCAACGGCGATCACCAACCAGGACATCCCCTGGCCCTTCCTGGGGACCTACCAAGGTACACCACTAGAAGAGACCGCAACGGCGACCACCAACCGGACATCAACTGCCCATCCTTGTGGTGGACTGCTCCGCTTTCAGAGAAGCCTACCAAGTTTGACCACCAGAGGGGACTGCAACGATGATCTACAAACGGGACATCACGTGGTCATGATTTTATGTTGATTTGTAACTTGCAGGATAAACAAGATCCAAACCACCAGGGGGGGTATGTCATGATGTTGCCCTCTTTGGGTACAGTGAGCACAGTTAAACCCTCCTCCCTCTGCACCAGGCCTTTTCTATGCACCATCCCCCTACCTACCTCCCCCTACCCAGGCTACTGTGGTCAGAAGGCGGTCGTAAATTCCAAAGGGAATGTCCTGCCTCACAGGCCACAGTTTTGAGACAGAATGGTTTCATAGAGAGACAAAGGAATTCTTCCACCTCACCGGATGGGGGAACCGAACGACATTTATGTTCTGGAGAAGGTATAAAAGATCGGTGAAGAATCCAGCTACGAACTGGTCCGCTTGGTACAATTTTATGAAACTCATGAGAGACAACATTGCCATATTACCATAATAATGTTTATATAATAGCCTCAGCTATGGGACTTACATCTAAATGGTTATATAAAATGTATTAATAAGGATAAAGCTATTTGGAATATGTTGAGATGCCATGTACTGATGTTAATGTGAGAGAACTGAATTTCTGTTCAAAGCTTAACTAAGTCATCGGCACGCCCCCAGGGACACAGACAGGACAAGACGTCATGTGACAGCCTTTTCTACATTCAGTATATGAACCCCCACACAGGGTTTCTTTCTTTAGACCAGCTTACCTCGAGAAGAGAGGGCCAAGGTTTGACCATGCATTCCTCTACTGAACTTTAACCATACCACGTGAAAAAACATTTAGACTATCGATACCAACAGAATAATAACAAGTCTTAGAAATTAATTCCTAGTCTGCAGCTAGAAATTCGGTATCATTGAACGCGAAGACCGACGAAACATCCATTCTATAACGACATTAATGAATGTCGCTTTGAAAGATCCATTCTTACCAAGAGAGAGAGAGAGAGAGAGAGAGAGAGAACTCTACAAGAGGACGAAACTCTCCAACAAAGATCATGACGACACACTGAGCATAAATATATATATTGATTGCAATTGTTTTCCGAATGAGTGAGCGTTCATGTGCAAAGGATTAGCATATCAATTGTTAATATTTATCAACTCTGTAGTGTCTTCTCAGCTGACCCCGTCCCCCTTGTTTGTTTAACAAGCCGCCATGCCGGTTTAGCCCACTAGGGCACATTCCTCTACCATTGCTTTGTAACGATACCTACTGTTTTGTATGCTTTCTGTGAATTACTTAGTTTAGTAAATAAATGATTTTAAGACAATTGATGTATGGATGACTTAGTGAAGACTGGGTTCGTGCAGATAACAACAATTTACGACATTTGGAATGAGACTGACGCGAGGTAAAAATAAGTCATTAAATCAGAAGACTCATAGGTCAGATATTATGATATCTGGAAAGTTACATTAGGAAAATTATAACTTTGTAATCTGAATATTTTCCTTGGTGCCCCGACCTTCTAGTTAATTACAGTTACACGATTAATCAGTTAATCGCGTAATAATAATTACAGAGAGTTATTTGATAAAAATAAGTCTTCGGTTTTAATGATGCCCAAAGACACGACACCGTCATTGGAAATAAACATTTCTACTTAACTGACTTGACTAGTTAAATAAAATGTGGGCATTCCTGCATCTCTTTATAATTCTACTGTACATTTTTAAGCTAGGACATGAAGGAGGCGAGGGGCGCTCCAGTACAGTAGGTGATGCACAATAACGTTTGATGCCAACCACCAACAAACCCCACAGAAGAAGGAGCGGGGGCGACAATGGTAGCTAGCTAGCCATACACCGGTAGACAATGTCCTTCGCCCCCAGCAATGTTTTCACGCAGTTCTGTTAACGGTGAGGGCAGGTGTTGGGCAAGTGGGAACAAAGGACACTGTTTACCGGTGTCAAAACCCCACCCCCCAGGAATGCCCCAAATTGCAGGCGGCAATCAGGAGTTTTTAGGTTCCTGGGGGTCTGGTTTGACACACTCGAATTACATGGGCAGAGGAAAGAAAAAATTGAATGTGATGCGTTGCCTGTCTGGAATAGTGTGGGGGGCAGATGGAAGGTCATTGAAAATGATATATATAGCGCTGTAAAGGTCATCACTGGATTATGGAAGTGTAGCATGTGGATCAGCATCTCAGACATCTTTTTTTTTTAAAGCTAGATGTAATCCAGGCCCAAGCCCTAAGAATATGTTGTGGAGCACTCAGGACCTCCCCGGTGGCAGTGATGCAGGAAGAGTTGGGAGAGATGCTGTTACAGTTAAGAAGACAACAGCTAACCATGACATATTGGGTAAATCTAAAAGGACATAAGGTCACACATCCTACAAAAAAAGTGCTCCTTGAGTGCTGGGAGCATGAGCGAAGTCTGAATACAAGCTTTGGGCAGATAGGTAATGGCATAGCTAGAGCGATTGGGTTATTTTGAAGGAGTTTAGCCTCTCAGTGGTTTTGCTGCTATCCCACCTTGGTTGTTCCCTCGGCTAGTAATAGATCTAGGGTTGCTTGAGAGGCTAAGAGATGTTGAGGAAGGAGTAGATTCAGTTGTGTAAGTGAACATTTAAGAACACAGTACTATGCTTTCTTTAATATAGTCACAGATGTATCTAAGGACCCTAAAACAGGCAGGACAGGAGCAACTTTTAGTGTTCCTGAGTTTAAGGTGGCAGTGACGAAAAGAGCAACGGGTCATTTATCTGTTTAGACAATGGAGATGGCCATACTCTGGGCTGCAGAGTGGGAGGAGGAGGTGAGGATGACAGGGTAGTCATCTAGTCTGACTCCTGTGCAGCACTGATGAGCTTAAATTCATTTGTGTCTCAGCAGACAGGATGTATTGTATGAGGTTTTGCAATGCTTGTATAAGGTGAAACAGATGTTGGTAGTTGTGATGTTCCTCTGGGTACCAGCTCACGTGGGAGTGGAGGGGAATGAGGAGGTGGATGTTATCACCAAGCAGCCTCTTAAACATCCTAATGTTGAAATGGAATGTCAATCAGGAAAGCAGAAGCCAAGGGTTTATGAGAACAGTGGTTAATTAAAAACGTAAAAACAAATGGCAAGAGTTGTAAAACAGGGAGGGAAAGGGATGACACCTGTATAATATCTAGGAAATGTGGAGGGCAGGGAGGTCCTCAGGCCGAGAGAAATGGGAGGCAAGTGTAATCACAAGGCTAAGACTGGGTAACACAAGGCTCAACAGGACATTGAAATACATCCGAGTGGGTGGTGTGATCATTGTCAGGAGGAGATGGAGACAGTGAAACATGTTCAATTTCAGTGCCAGCAATATGGGAGGGAAAGGTGGAGATTGTTGTTAGATTTAAGGAGTAATGGGGTTGAAGAGCCAATATTAAGTGAACTACTGTGGAAATCTTCAGGGGGTGTAGTATTTAATGATGTATTTCGCTTCCTTAGGGAGATGAGAATAAGGGTAGGATTTAGACCTTCCTGTCTCTGGCTAACCCTCCAGTCCAGTTGGTGGCGGTAATGCACCTTTAAAAATCCAATGAAGAAGAAAACAAAGTAGAAAACAAGTCGTTATTTCTGGACAACCAACGCTCTTGGAGAAACATCTATAGTTTGGTAAATTAAGTATATTCGATTGAAAATCAGTTTGTTTCGGGGTCTGGGTTGGAATAGGATACTTGTTTCTTAAATAGTTTGTAAGGTGCATGTGATGAATGAACGTTTTTTAATGGACGGCTATAGTGCACACCGTAGCAAACCACAGCTAAATGTTTTGCAACAAAGATGAGAGTTTCTTAGTAGGCTACTATTTTAGTGTAGGCTAAATAGTTTTAGACATAACAACAATAATCCACATCTTAAAATGATTTCAATTTCACAGATGTTGAATCCTGGGGCAGTAAAGCACAGCATGGGTTGGGAACTCTTCTACTGTGTTTTTACGTTGATGGTTGGCCTTCTTGGTACGTTTTTCCTAAATTAATCATTTTAGATAGCCTATGTTCTTTTGGTGTGAACTGGCTTCTTGATCAACATCATTGAGTGTGTTCACTGTATTAGCCTAATGTCAAATATGTTGAGGATCTAGTTAGGCTACAAATATGTAAACCTAATAATCCTTGTATTTCTTTTGCTTCCCGACTGTTTCCACAGAATGCCCCTCGATTGGTAATGCTATCATTCTTAAAACTGTGAATTTGAAGCACTCTGTCACTCTCCCTTGCAATGTAACCTGTGACATTGGCATCGTTTGGAGGATTTTGGATGGCCAGGTCGTTGCCAAGATTGATCAAGGAAAACTTACTGAAGGAAAGACCTTTGAGAAGAGGGTGGAAATCAACAAAGACCTCTCTCTCACAATATTCTCTGCGGTGTACAATGACAAGGGCTCATATGAGTGTATCTGTGGATTGCGTACTGTTGCAGATGTAAAGCTAGATGTTCTGGGTAAGTTGAAGCGACATGGTGAAACTTTACATATTGAATGTTGAGTGGGAACAAGAACTATCAGCTACTAGCTTTACTCAGGGATTTGAAGAGTTTATTTCCAAAATGCTATAACCACCAGTTTTTTCATAAGAAATTACTGGTTTTGGGCACCTTCAAGTGTGTGTAAAATATTACTGTTCTCAGATTTTTGTCCACAGATGTTTATGAAAATGTATTTTTTGCAAAATGCTATATATCCATTGTTTATCTCGAATGGAATGTTCCTATCCTGTGTATTTGACAGTGATATGTGATTGTCTCGCCTACACCTAGGTATCTTAAAGGGATACTTCGGGATTTCAAATCAAATTTGATTTGTCACATACACATGGTTGTTAATGTTGTTAATGTGAGTGTAGTGAAATGCTTGTGCTTCTAGTTCCGACCATGCAGTAATATCTAACAAGTAATCTAACCTAACAATTTCACAACAACTACCTTATACACACAAGTGTAAAGGAATGAATAAGAATATGTACATAAAAATAAATGAATGAGTGATGGCCGAACGGCATAGGCAAGATGCAGTAGATGGTATAGAGTACAGTATATACATATGAGATGAGTAATGTAGGGTATGTAAACATTATATAAAGTGGCATTGTTTAAAGTGGCTAGTGATACATTTATTACATCAATTTTTTCATTATGAAAGTGGCTAGAGTTGAGTCAATATGTTGGCAGCAGCCACTCAATGTTAGTGATGGCTGTTTAACAGTCTGATGGCCTTGAGATAGAAGCTGTTTTTCAGTCTCTCGGCCCCGCCTTGATGCACCTTGCCTTCTGGATGATAGCAGGGTGAACAGGCAGTGGCTCGGGTGGTTGTTGTCCTTGATGATCTTTTTGGCCTTCTTGTGACATCGGGTGGTGTAGGTGTCCTGGAGGGCAGGTAGTTTGCCCCCGGTGATGCGTTGTGCAGACCTCACTACCCTCTGGAGAGCCTTACGGTTATGGGCAGAGCAGTTGCCGTACCAGCGTTGATACAGCCCGACAGGATGCTCTCGATTGTGCATCTGTAAAAGTTTGTGAGTGTTTTTGGTGACAAGCTGAATTTCTTCAGCCTCCTGAGGTTCTTCACCACGCTGTCTGTGTGGGTGGACCATTTCAGTTTGTCTGTGATGTGTACACCGAGGAACTTAAAACTTTCCACCCTCTCCACTACTGTCCCGTCGATGTGGATAGGGGGCTGCTCCCTTTGCTGTTTCCTGAAGTCCACGATCATTTCCTTTCTTTTGTTGACATTGAGTGTGAGGTTATTTTCCTGACACAACACTCCGAGGGCCCTCACCTCCTCCCTGTAGGCCGTCTCGTCGTTGCTGGTAATCAAGCCTACCACTGTAGTGTCGTCTGCAAACTTGATGATTGAGTTGGAGGCGTGCATGCAGTCGTGGGTGAACAGGGAGTACAGGAGAGGGCTGAGAACGCACCCTTGAGGATCAGCGGAGTGGGGGCGGCCCGTCAGGAAGTCCAGGACCCAGTTGCATAGGGCGGGGTTGAGACCCAGGGTCTCGAGCTTAATGATGAGTTTGGAGGGTACTATGGTGTTAAATGCTGAGCTGTAGTCAATGAACAGCATTCTTACATAGGTATTCCTCTTGTCCAGATGGGTTAGGGCAGTGTGATTGCGATTGCGTCATCTGTGGACCTATTGGGGCGGTAAGCAAATTGAAGTGGGTCTAGGGTGTCAGGTAGGGTGGAGGTGATATGGTCCTTGACTAATCTCTCAAAGCACTTCATGATGATGGAAGTGAGTGCTACAGGGCGGTAGTCATTTAGCTCAGTTACCTTAGCTTTTTTGGGAACAGGAACACTGTTTATCTGCTTCCCCAGAGTCTGATGAGCTTGTGGATACCATTTGTATGTCTCTGTGTCAGGTATGAAGAAGTCAGAGGTAGTTTCGCGAGCCATTGCTAATTACCATTAGCGCAATGACTGGAAGTCTATTGGTATCTGCTAGCATACTAGCACATACTGTACCAATAGACCATGCTAGCAGATACCCATAAGATAGACTTTCAGTCATTGCGCTATGGGTAACGCTAGTTTGCGCTAACAATAGTTAGCAACTTCCTTCAAACTGCATGCAGAGACATACAAATGGTATCCATGAGTTCATCTGACTCATTGACAAAATCTCGAAGTATTCCTTTAAGATGAATGAGCTCACCGTAAATTGCTCCGGATAAGAGCATCTGCTAAATTACTCAAATGTTAAATTTAAATGTTTTACGTACAGATCTCACATTGCTGTATTGAATTTTTATTTATTTAAACATTGATGTCAAATTAATTTATTTGTATATTGTTTTATTAAAAATAGTATTTTGTTACATTTGACTGTAAAACATAGTTGTACTACTTATTTCTCTGAGAGGAGGATATATATAGCATTTTGCCAAAAAATAATTTCTCTCTGAAATGAAACCATCCAGTGATAGATTTTAAACAAATACATGTGTGTCATTGAACTACCCCATGCCACGATTACATAGTGAAAAATCATACCAATATCTTTCATAATTTAAAATTACAGTAAAATCTCATTTACCAACATTTCTGAATCTGGATATATAGCGTTTTGGAATGAATGTCTTCATTTATGGATTTGCAATTGTTACAATATTGTAATATTGGCCAGACCACTGTTTTTCTGAAGTCAGTGTGTAATTCAAACTTTACATACTGTTGATTTGTGTATTAGAGTTGTGATCAATGATCGCAATATAATTCTGTTCTTTATTTGTGTCTATTCATCTCACTTCCCTCATCCTCCTCTCCTTTTGGCTTTCATACTATTCTAACCTTAACCCCCCCAGCACCTTCTCTCATATTCTCCCCCTAGTCTGTTAATTGTCATACATTCCATGTAGACCTATATCTAATCCAATTGCTTTCAAAATTGCACACCATTTAAGGCCAACCCCTCTTCTCCTTCAACAGTCCCGACAGAACTATCAGCTCACGTCGGAGATAATGTCACACTTCCCTGCTATGGCTTGACCAATAAGCAGGCAACCGATGGTGAGATGTATGTCCAGTGGAAGAAAGATGGACAGACTGTCCTGAAGATTGACCCGACCAATGCTACCTATGGCCCTGGATTCATTGACAGGACATCAGTGACCAGGGATGGTTCCAGAGAGGGTGACCTCTCCCTCACCATCACCAGTGTACACTCATCTGACCAGGGGACTTATCAGTGCTTCTTCAACCATGATAGTAATCCAGGATATCCACATGGAATCACTCTCACTGTCAAAGGTGGGATGCCTATTGAATGCATTTCTCACCTAAGTATTGTATTTAATATTCACTTTTTAATGTATAGACATTGTCTTATTATTTTACATTTTAGTAATTTAGCAGACACTTTTATCCAGAAGAATTTACAGGAGCAATTAGGGTTTATTACCTTTCTCAAGGGCACATTGACAGATTTCACCTAGTCAGCTCAGGGAATTGAACCAGCAACCTTTCAGTTACTGGCCCAACATCTTAACCTCTAGGCCACAGATAGAACATTGAGACAGGATATGTCACTGGATGTATAAATGTGAAGCATCCGCTTGGCGTTTCCACTCTACCAAATGTGGTAGTGAGAAGAAGCCCACTGGCGGTAGAAAATGGAACGAAATAGATTTTGGCTGACATTCTGCAAATGTTCTCATCAATGAAACATTTGATCTCAATAAAGTTTTCTGTTCCCAAAACTAAAATATGTTATGAACAGAATGGACTGAAGTTTGTAGACATTACCCTTTGCAAAAGTTTTCAAAAATCGCGTTGTTTAGAATAATTGCAAAGGTAAATTGAGTTATTGCACACGCGCACTTCACAGAGTAGGCATTCCCTAACGGAAATATGCAGATAATGCTAGAACACGCCAATAGGATCTCGCTAGCTTGTGCTTGGCTCTGCCCCCCTCCTTGCTTGTTCTGCCCGTTATGGCTCATTTGAGCCCACAGCCTGTCGTTTCCGATGGGACATCTTGGTTTAGTTACAAAAATCTTTGGCTAAGCTACCACCCAGACCATTATTATCATCTTTATCAAATCAAATCTTATTTGTCACATGCGCCAAATACAACAGGTGTAGACCTTACTGTGAAATGCTTAGATTATCCCCTATTTTTTTTTTTTTTCGCCTAAAATGACATACCTGTAGCTGCCTGTAGCTCAGGCCCTGAAGCAAGGATATGAATATTCTTGGTACCATTTGAAAGGAAACACTTTGAAGTTTATGGAAATGTGAAAGCAATGTAGTAGAATATAACAGAATTAATCTGGTAAAAGATAATACAAAGTGTTGTATCAAGACTGCCCAAATGTGCCTAATTTGTTTATTAATAACTTTTCTTGTTCAAAATTGTGCACTCCCCTCAAACAATAGCATGGTATTCTTTCACTGTAATAGCTACTGTAAATTGGACAGTGCAGTTAGATTAACAAGAATTTAAGCTTTCTGCCAATATCAGATATGTCTATGTCCTGGGAAATGTTCTTGTTACTTACAACCTCATGCTAATCGCATTAGCCTACGTTAGCTCAAACTTCCCATGGAAGGGACACCGATCCCGAAGACGTTTTTAACCAACAATGCAGTTCAAGAAATTGAGTTAAGATAATATTTACTAAATAAACTAAAGTAATTTTTTTTATTAAAAGTAACACAATAAAATAACAATAACGAGGCTATATACAGGGGGTACCGGTACCGAGTCAATGTGTGGGGGTACAAGTTAGTCGAGGTAATTTGTACATGTAGGTAATGGTAAAGTGACCATGCATAGATAATAAACAGTGAGTAGCAGCCTGTTTGGCCCTCCTTTTCCTGTAGTCCACAATCAGCTTCTTTGTCTTGCTCACATTGAGGGAGAGGTTGTTGTCCTGGCACCACACTGCCAGTTCTCTGACCTCCTCCCTATAGGCTGTCTCATCGTTGTCTGTGATCAGGCCTACCACTGTTATGTCGTCAGCAAACTTAATGATTGTGTTGGAGTCGTGCTTGGCCACACAGTCGTGGATGAACATGAGGGGACTAAACACGCACCCCTGAGGGGCCCCAGTGTTGAGGATCAGCGTGGCAGATGTGTTGCTGCTTACCTTTACCAACTGGGGGCTGCCTGTCAGGAAGTCCAGGATCCAGACGCAGAGAGAGGCGTTTAGTCCCAGGGTCCTTAGTTTAGTGATGAGCTTTGTGGGCACTATGTTGTTGAATGCTGAGCTGTAGTCAATGAACAGCATTCTCACCTAGGTGTTGCTTTTGTCCAGGTGGGAAAGAGCAGTATGGAGTGCAATTGAGTTTACGTCATCTGTGGATCTGTTTTGGCGGTATGCGAATTGGAGTGGGTCTAGGGTTTCCGGGATGATGGTGTTGATGTGAGCCATGACCAGCCTTTCAAAGTACTTCATGGCACAGAGACTATGGTGGTCTGCTTGAAACATGCAGGTATTACAGACTTGGTTAGGGAGAGGTTGAAGATGTCAGTGAAAACACTTGCCAGTTGGTCTGCACATGCTCTGATTTCTTATAAGTGTCCGGATTAGTGTCCCGCTCCTTGAAAGCAACAGCTCTAGCCTTTAGCTCAGTGTTGTCTATGTTGTAATCCATGGCTTCTGGTTGGGATATGGACGTATGGTCACTGTGGGGACGACGTCATCGATGCACTTATTGATGAAGCCAGTGACTGAGGTGGTGTATTCCTCAATGCCATTGGATAAATCCCGGAACATATTACAGTCTGTGCTATCAAAACAGTCCTGTAGCGTAGCATCCGCGTCATCTGACCACTTCCGTATTGAGCCACTGGTGCTTCCTGCTTGAATTTTTGCTTGTAAGCAGGAATCAGGAGGATATAATTAGGGTCAGATTTGCCAAATGGAGGGTGAGAGAGGAGGGCTTTGTATGCGTCTCTGTGTGTGGAATAAAGGTGGTCCAGAGTTTTTTTTTCTTCCTCTGGTTGCACATGTGACATACTGGTAGAAATTAGGTGAAACGGATTTTAGTTTGCCTGCATTAAAGTCCCCGGCTACTAGGAGCTCCGCTTCCGGATGAGCATGTTCTTGTTTGCTTATGGCCTTATACAGCTCGTTGATTGCGATCTTAGTGCCAGCATGGGTTTGTGGTGGTAAATAGACGGCTATAATAATATAGATGAGAACTCTCTTGGTAGATAGTGTGGTCTACAGCTTATCATGAGGTATTTTACCTCAGGCAAGCAATACCTGGAGACTTCTTTAATATTAAACATCGCGCACCAGCAGTTGACAAATAGACACACACCCCCGCCCCTCGTCTTACCAGACGTAGCTGCGCTGTCCTGCCGATGCACGGAAAACCCAGCCAGCTCTATATTATCTGTGTTGTCGTTCAGCCATGAAACATAAGATATTAGTTTTTAATGTCCCGTTGGTAGGATAGTCTTCATCGTAGATTATCCAGTTTATTTTCCAGTGATTGCACGTTGGCCATTAGGATGGACGGTGGTGACAGTTTAGTAGATGTAGTGTTAGTGTAATAATTCAAGAGAATCGTATTTAGTCATGGCAGTCTTGCTGTTGTCTATTGTTGTCTGCGTTAGTTGAGATGATAAACTGGGTGGTTCGAGCCCTGAATGCTGATTGGCTGACAGTTGTGGTATATCAGCCTAAAATCAGCCCTTAGCCGTGGTATATTGGCCATATACAGAACCACACCCCGTCTAGCCTTATTGTTTCAATGTAATATTGTCGTCATATCCCTTATATTGCTCCCACTAACACTGCTGTTTTGTATCTTTTTGTGTCTGTCTTTCTCTAGAAAACCATTTGGAGTCTACAACGAGTGAGACAACTCCAACGAGTGAGACAAGTGGTAGGAGTAGGTGGCCATTAGCGGGACCAGTATCTCTAGTAGTAATTCTAGTCATTTGTGTGTTAGTGATGATCTGCAAGAATAAGCAGAGACCTCCAACCATTCTCTACACAAATACTGGAACAGAGGATAACGCAATGGTTGACCAAGGACCACTACGTCTTTCCACCGAGGAGACCCCTCTTCCTGTTCCAGTCCAGGAAAGCAAACCAGTGACCACTGACAGCCAGAAGAGTTCCGATGATCATCCTGAAGAGCTCCCTGTCATGAGCAAGGAACGCACAGAGGAGGAGGACCTCCATCTCCCCGTGGCTGAAAGTGGGACACTGCTAGAGCAGAAGATGAGTAACACAGGGAGTTGAGTTATGTTTGAAGGTTTTTTATTTATTTATTTTTATTTATTTAACCTTTATTTAACCAGGTAGGCAGGTTGAGAACAAGTTCTCATTTTCAATTGCGACCTGGCCAAGATAAAGCAAAGCAGTTCGACAACATACAACAACACAGAGTTACACATGGAGTAAAACAAATATACAGTCAATAATACAGTAGAAAAATACAGTAGAAAAATAAGTCTATGTACGATGTCAGCAAATGGGGTGAGATAAGGGAGGTAAAGGCAAAAAATTCCATGGTGGCAAAGTAAATACAATATAGCAAGTAAAACACTGGAATGGTAGATTTGTAGTAGAAGAAAGTGACAAGTAGAAATAGAGTTAATGGGGTACAAAGGAGCAAAATAAAATAAATAAATACAGTAGGGGGAGAGGTAGTTGTTTGGGCTAAATTATAGATGGGCTATGTACAGGTGCAGTGATCTGTGAGCTGCTCTGACAGCTGGTGCTTAAAGCTAGTGAGGGAGATAAGTGCTTCCAGTTTCAGAGATTTTTGTAGTTTGTTCCAGTCATTGGCAGCAGAGAACTGGAAAGAGACGGCCAAAGGAGGAATTGGCTTTGGGGGTGACCAGAGAGATATACCTGCTGGAGCGCGTGCCACAGGTGGGTGCTGCTATGGTGACCAGTGAGCGGAGATAAGGGGGGACTTTACCTAGCAGGGTCTTGTAGATGACCTGGAGCCAGTGGGTTTGGCAACGATTATGAAGCGAAGGCCAGCCAACGAGAGCGTACAGGTCGCAGTGGTGGGTAGTATATGGGGCTTTGGTGACAAAACGGATGGCACTGTGATAGACTGCATCCAGTTTGTTGAGTAGGGTATTGGATGCTATTTTGTAAATGACATCGCCGAAGTCGAGGATCGGTAGGATGGTCAGTTTTACTAGGGTATATTTGGCAGCATGAGTGAAGGATGCTTTGTTGCGAAATAGGAAGCCAATTCTTTATTTAACTTTGGATTGGAGATGTTTGATGTGAGTCTGGAAGGAGAGTTTACAGTCTAACCAGACACCTAGGTATTTGTAGTTGTCCACATATTCTAAGTCAGAACCGTCCAGAGTAGTGTCATGACGTTGCCCTCCCTCTGGGAACAGGGAGCACAGTTGACCCCCTCCCCCTTGCACCATCCTCCTACCTACCTCTCCCTACCCAGGCCCTGTGAAGGCGGTCGTAAAATTCTAAAGGAGAATGTCCTGCCGCATGGCCCAGTTGAGACAGAGGGGTTTCATAGAGAGACAAAGGAAATTCTTCCAACTCACAGAATTGGGGAACCGAATGACATTTATGTTCTGGAGAAGGTATAAAAGATCGGTGAAGAATCCAGCTACGAACTGGTCCGCTTGGTACAATTTTGTGATACTCAGAAGAGACAATAGTGCCATATTACCATAATACTGTTTATATAATAGCCTCAGCTATGGGACTTGCATCTAAATGGTTATATAAAATGTATTAATAAGAATAAAGCTATTTGGAATACGTTGAGATGCTATGTACTGATGTTAATGTGATTGAATTGTATTTCTGTACCAAGCTTAACTCAGTCATCAGCACGCCCCCAGGGAAACAGACGAGACCTGGCGTCATGTGACGGGCTGTTCTATGTTCACGTATAAAACCCCCACCCTGATTTTCTTTCATCAGACCAGGCCTCCACTCCATTACGAGTTGGCCAATAGGTTTGACCCTGCATCCCACTACTTAACTTTAACCATACCACGTGGTTAAACTTTTAGACTATCGATACCGACAGAATAATAACAAGTCTTTGATAGAATTTCTAGATGCAGACTATTAATTAATATCATTGAACGCGAAGACCGACGAAACATCCATTCTATAACGACATTAATGAATGTCACTTTGAAAGATCCATTCTAACCGAGAGAGAGAGAGAGAACACGGACAAAACTCTCCAACAGAACAGAACTCTCCAACAAGGATCCCGACACACACTGAGCGTAATGAGTGAGCGTTCATGTGCAAAGGATTAGCATATCAATTGTTAATATTAATGAACTCTGTGTGCCTTCTCAGCTGCCCTTTATGACCCTTTGTTTTAACAAGACACCCGCCATGCCTGTTTAGCCCACTAGGGCACATTACTCTACCAATTCTTTGTGACGATAATTACTGTTTGTATGCTTTCTGTGAATTACTTAGTTTAGTAAATAAATGATTTTAAGACAATTGATGTATGGATGACTCTTAGTAAAGGCTAGGTTCATGCAGATACAACAATTTACGACGTTTGGAATGAGACTGGACGCGAGGTAAAATACACCATTTAAACCAGAAGATATTCGGCCTATACTATAATGTATAATGTTATAGTATAGGAAAGTTATATTAGGAAAATTATAACTTTGTAATCTGAATATTTTCCTTGGTGCCCCAATCGCCTAGTTAATTACAGTTAAACGATTAATCAGTTTAATCGCGTAATAATAATTACAGGGAGTTAATTGATAAACATGTCTTCAAGTTAACCTCTCTCAACAGCCAGTGGAATCCCGTGGCGCGATATTCAAATACCTTAGAAATGCTATTACTTCAATTTCTCAAACATATGACTATTTCACACCATTTTAAAGACAAGACTCTCGTTAATCTAACCACACTGTCCGATTTCAAAAAGGCTTTACAACGAAAGCAAAACATTAGATTATGTCAGGAGAGTAGCCAAACAGAAATAATCAGACACCCATTTTTCAAGCTAGCATATAATGTCACAAAAACCAAAACCACAGCTAAATGCAGCACTAACCTTTGATGATCTTCATCAGATGACACTCCTAGGACATTATGTTATACAATACATGCATGTTTTGTTCAATCAAGTTCATATTTATATCAAAAACCAGCTTTTTACATTAGCATGTGACGTTCAGAACTAGCATACCCACCGCAAACTTCCGGTGAATTTACTAAATTACTCACGATAAACGTTCACAAAAAACAATTATTTTAAGAATTATAGATACAGAACTCCTTTATGCAATCGCGGTGTCCGATTTTAAAATAGCTTTTCGGCAAAAGCACATTTTGCAATATTCTGAGTAGCTAGCTCGCCATCACGGGCTAGCTATTTTGACACCCACCAAGTTTGGCACTCACCAAACTCAGATTTTCTATAAGAAAAATTGGATTACCTTTGCTGTTCTTCGTCAGAATGCACTCCCAGGACTTCTACTTCATCCACAAATGTTGTTTTGGTTCAAAATAATCCATAGTTATGTTCAAATATCCTCTGTTTTGTTCTTGCGTTCAAGACACTATCCGAACGGTGACGCGTGGACGCGTATCGTGACAATTTTTTTTTAAATATTCCATTACCGTACTTCGAAGCATGTCAAACGCTGTTTAAAATCAATTCTTATGCGATTTTTCTCGTAAAAAAGCGATAATATTTCGACCGGGAAACCCTGTTTTCGTTCAAAGACTCAAAATCTAAAATGGACTCTTCACGTGCACGCGTACCCCCGTCTCATTGCTCTCAGATCGACCACTTACCAAATGCGCTACTGTTTTTCAGCCATGGGCTGCAAAGTCATCATTCAACGTTCTGGCGCCTTCTGAGAGCCTATGGGAGCCTCACAAAGTGTCACGTTACAACAGAGATCCTCAGTTTTCAATAAAGAGAGTGTAGAAGGCCAAGAAATGGTCAGAGAGGGCACTTCCTGTATAGAATCTTCTCAGGTTTTTGCCTGCCATATGAGTTCTGTTATACTCACAGACACCATTCAAACCGTTTTAGAAACTTTAGGGTGTTTTCTATCCAAATCAAACAATTATATGCATATTCTAGTTTCTGGGCAGTAGTAATAACCAGATTAAATCGGGTACGTTTTTTATCCAGATGTGAAAATACTGCCCCCTATCCTAGAGAGGTTAATGGTGCCCAAAGACACGACAGTAGTGATGCAGGACAGGCGGGCAGGTGCAGGCAGCGATCGATTGAAGAGCATGTATTTAGTTTTACTTGTATTTAGGAGCAGTTGGAGGCCACGGAAGGAGAGTTGTATGGCATTGAAGCTCGTTTGGAGGGTTGTTAACACAGTGTCCAAAGAAGGGCCAGAAGTATACAGAATGGTGTCGTCTGCGTAGAGGTGGATCAGAGACTCACCAGCAGCAAGAGCGACATCATTGATGTATACAGAGAAAAGAGTTGGCCCAAGAATTGAACCCTGTGGCACCCCCATAGAGACTGCCAGAGGTCCGGACAACAGGCCCTCCGATTTGACACACTGAACTCTATCAGAGAAGTAGTTGGTGAACCAGGCGATGTAATCATTAGAGAAACCAAGGCTATTGAGTCTGCTGATGAGGATGTGGTGGTTGACAGAGTCGAAAGCTTTGGCCAGGTCAATGAAAACGGCAGCACAGTATTGTTTTTTATCGATGGCGGTTATGATATTGTTTAGGACCTTGAGCGTGGCTGAGGTGCACCCATGACCAGCTCTAAAACCAGATTGCATAGCAGAGAAGGTGCGGTGGGATTCGAAATGGTCGGTCATCTGTTTGTTGACTTGGCTTTCGAAGACCTTAGAAAGGCAGGGTAGGATGGATATAGGTCTATAGCAATTTGGGACAAGAGTGTCCCCTCCTTTGAAGAGGGGGATGACAGCAGCTGCTTTCCAATCTATGGGAATCTCAGACGACACGAAAGAGAGGTTGAACAGGCTAGTAATAGGGGTTGCAATAATTTTGGCAGATAATTTTAGAAAGAAAGGGTCCAGATTGTCTAGCCCGGCTGATTTGTAGGGGTCCAGATTTTGCAGCTCTTTCAGAACACCAGCTGAATGGATTTGGGAGAAGGAGAAATGGGGAAGGCTTGGGCGAGTAGCTGTGGGGGGTGCAGTGCTGTTGACTGCAGTAGGGGTAGCCAGGTGGAAAGCATAGCCAGCCGTAGAAAAATGCTTATTGAAATTCTCAATTATAGTGGGTTTATCGGTGGTGACAGAGTTTCCTATCCTCAGTGCAGTTGGGAGGAGGTGTTCTTATTCTCCATGGACTTTACAATGTCCCAGAACATTTTTGAATTTGTGTTGCAGGAAGCAACTTTCTGCTTGAAAAAGCTAGCCTTAGCTTTTCTAACTGGTTTCTATATTGGTTTCTAACTTCCCTGAAAAGTTGCATATCACGGGGGCTGTTTGATGCTAATGCAGAACGCCATAGGATGTTTTTGTGTTGGTTAAGGGCAGTCAGGTCTGGGGAGAACCAAGGGCTATATCTGTTCCTGGTTCTACATTTCTTGAATGGGGCATGCTTATTTAAGATGGTGAGGAAGGCATTTAAAAAAATAACCAGGCATCCTCTACTGATGGGATGAGGTCAATATCCTTCCAGGATACCAGGGCCAGGTCGATTAGAAAGGCTTGCTCGCTGAAATGTTTCAGGGAGCGTTTGACAGTGATGAGTGGAGGTCGAAGGTATGTGTTTTTCCAATAGTTCACCAACTGTAATATTCTCAGCCCCATCTTTCAGATTTCTTACAATCCAAGTGATCCGTTTGGCTTAACATAAAAAATAATAATGGAAAATTGTCCTTTAAGTGAGTGGATATGAAAGGGAAGCTGGTAGGGTATAAAGGAGAAATCATTCATCTCTCTGGTGGTGGTGCTACTGATATTGTAACTGGAATGTTTACTGGTCAAGATCAATGTCACATCTAATCTGGCCTTGCTTGATATCTCAGGGGATATCACAGTACGTGTAATACACAATACCCCCACAAGAGGGCAGATTACACCATTTTAATGTAAACTGATTATTTTGGGGTCAGTGATAAACTTGGGACGTCCTAACCTTAAACCATAACCCATACCTTAATTGTTACATTAACTAATTTACATTTCAACTTCAGTGGGGTGAGCACGTCCCAAGGATCCGGTATAACAGATTAATGTATTATAATAAGACGCTTCTACTTACCCCGGCCTGCTAACTTCAAACGCTGTGTCTCCCGCGTGCTAGCGTAGTCGTTAATTCCTTGACAGCTGCACCATCGAGAGCATCCTGACCGGTTGCATCACAGCCTGGTATGGCAACTGCTCTGCATCTGACTGTAAGGCGCTACAGAGGATAGTGCATACGGCCCAGTACATCACTGGGGCCAAGCTTCCTTGCCATCCAAGCCCAAAAAATTGTCAGACTCCAGTCACCCAAGTCATGGACTGTTTTCTCTGTTACCTCACGGTAAGCGGTACCAGAGCATCAAGTCTAGGACCAAAAGGCACCTTAACAGCTTCTATCCCCAAGCCATAAGACTGCTGTACAATTAATCAAATGGCCAAATTATTTTATTGTGTTACTTTTTATTATTTTTTACTTTAGTTTATTTGGTACATATTTTCTTAACTCTCCTCGAGCTGCACTGTTGGTTAAGGGCTTGTAAAGTAAGCATTTAACGGTAAGGTCTAAATTTGATATAATGTGGAATATTTTTTTTCTTTTTTTTCTAATTTCTTTGGAATCCCTCTGGCTGTTATGTTTATGTTTTGAATGTTACTGTTAATAAAAATAAAATAAAAAATAGTATAAAAAATAGTATAAGCAGTATGAATGCCTTGGCGATTTCTGTAGAGGCCATACATATCATGGTAAACGCTTGACGGCCAATGCAGACATCAGATTGACCATGTAGCGCCTTTGATGGTTTGGCACTGCGGTTGTGGTGTAGGAATTTCATGACCTGGCGGTGGTTTTGTGCCTGCTAGCTCAATAATGTGAGGCAATAACACACCAACTAAAACACAGTCCCTCATGTAAGTTATAAGAGAAGTCGACAATGTAGGTGTAATTATTGCGTTAATGTAGTGTCACTTTAATGTCACACAACGTATCAGACTTGTTTGCAGCTATCCAATACAACTAGCTAACGTTAGCTAACTAGAGAGCACGGGCGAGCCCAGTCCATGTTCGCTAGCTCGATCGCTAGCTCAGTTGGAAAATGTGGTTGGCTAGCTAGCTTTCTTAATTTCAGTTCACTTATTTGAAATATTGTAAAATATCACACATAATTGTATTGTGTATTAAAAAGCGTCCTTCTCCTCTTGAAAATATGGTTGTGATGGGTTTGTCGAGCTAGCTAAACGTAACAAGCCTAACACCAGATGTTTTATGCGCATGTATTTCGCAACATGATTTCAACTAACCTCAGTCACAGACGCTATCGACGCTGATAATAATATTCGTTAACGTTCGTTCTGTCTATGCAGATGAGGAAGAAGGCGCTTGCAACCGAGAGCGGTAAAAACCAAAAAAACTACCGCCCGAACAGGGACTTGAACCCTGGACCCTCAGATTAAAAGTCTGATGCTCTACCGACTGAGCTATCCGGGCCCTTAGTGATAGGGAATGTGGAAATATTTTGATTTTAAAAAGTAGTAAGTAGCTCACGTCTCAACTTGTTAGGAAAGCGACTGTTCGCTACTGTTTCCGATGACTGCATTGTTTCTGTGTTGCTCAGCTCAAGAGCTAGGGGGCAATTTTCAACCACATAGCTAACGTTACTGTAAGTGTATTGCAGGCAACATCGTAACGTTTATACCACAGATGAATAGAGGTTACTAGCTTTGGTTTTACCCACAGGTGAATAGGGACTGTTATCGTATCTTTGGTTATACTAACGTTAAGTTAGCTAGCTACTGTAGCTACACCATAGCTCGCTAGTGTTCCATTTCATTCTGTGGTCAGCTAACCTAGCACCGGTGCAAAGATACACTATTGGCAATGTGTACGTGTTAATAATAATAACTTACTGGTGCAAAGATACACAATTGGCCATTTGTAAGTGTCAACATGCACGGAAAAGCTATTGTCAGTCTCTGTGTTGTTCCTTCAATCTTCATTTATTGGCAATTCATTGCTTTCCTCTGATCAACATACGTAATTTATTAACGTCATTAACGTGAGCAAAAAAACGGAGACTAATGCATGGTGGCAGTTTTTTTTGTCCTGTCCAAGTTTAGGACGTGAATGAACGACGTGTGGTGATCAGATGAAGGGAAAAAAATAAAAAGTGTACAGGCCCCAGCGAGATTTGAACTCGCGACCCCTGGTTTACAAGACCAGTGCTCTAACCCCTGAGCTATGGAGCCCTGTTCTGTTGAGGCTGAAACGCAATCTCTTTTTGAGTGTAGCCTGGATAGTTTTTTCATTAGAGCCCTATAAACGTTCTGAAAACATATATGGTTGGTTGCAAAGGCCTAGATTGATCGATTTTATTGTATTGTAAAGACATCTCTATGTCAGTATTTTAAATCAACACTATAAAGACAACAACAATATCCTGCATTCTGACTTGCAATGTGTTTTCAACTTCAACCACTAGATGGCGTCAAAGAACTGCATTTGTCAACAAGCCGTTTAGAAGTTGTTTGTAGCCTGTCATTTGTTGAGCTCAAGTGGATATATGGTATATGTGGTATATGGCCAATATCCACTGTCCTCTGTACAACGCAACGCGGAGTGCCTGCATACAGCCCTTAGCCGTGGTACAGCCCTTAGCCGTGGTATATTGGCCATATACCACAAACCCCAGAGGTGCCTTATTATAAACTGGTTACCAACGTAATTAGAGCAGTAAAAATAAACGTTTTGTCATACCCATGGTATATGGTCTGATATACCACGGCTGTCAGCCAATCAGCATTCAGGGCTCGAACCACCCAGTTTATAACAGACCTTAAAGACATTTCTTTTTACTGCTCTAAATACGTTAGTAACCAATTGATAATAGCAATAAGGCACCTCGGGGGTTTGTGCTATATGGCCAATATACCACTGCTAAGGGCAGTATCCAAGCACTCCGTGTTGCGTCGTAATTAATAACAGCCCTAAGCCATGGTATTTTGGCCATACATCACACCCCCTCGGGCCTTATTGCTTAAATATAGACTACATACATATTCACAGTCCAGACCAGCATTTACTACTTTACTCATGCTTTTGCACAGCAGTCTTTCAATGGGAAAACTTGGCTATAACCACAGTCTATCTTCTCCAGCCATTCTCTATAACCACTGCACTGACAAATCAAATCTAATTGTATTTGTCACATGCGCCGAATACCACAGGTTACCGTGAAATGCTTACTTACAAGCCCTTAACCAACAATGGAGTTAAGTAAATAGAGTTAAGAAAATATTTACTAAACAAAATAAAGTAAAAAATTAAACACACAAAAAAAAAATAACGAGGCTACAGTTGAAGTTGGAAGTTTACATACACTTACGTTGGAGTCATTAAAACTCATTTTTCAACCACTCCACAAATTTCTTGTTAACAAAGTATAGTTTTGGCAAGTCGGTTAGGACATCTACTTTGTGCATGACACAAGCAATTTTTCCAACAATTGTTTACAGACAGATTATTTCATTATAATTCACTGTATCACAATTCCAGTGGGTCAGAGGTTTACATACACTAAGTTGACTATGTCTTTAAACAGCTTGGAAAATTCCCGAAAATGATGTCATGGCTTTAGAAGCTTCTGATAGGCTAATTGACATCATTTGAGTCAATTGGAGGTGTACCTGTAGATGTAGTTCAAGGCCTACCTTCAAACTCAGTGCCTCTTTGCTTGACAACATGGGAAAATCAAAAGAAATCAGTCAAGACCTCAGAAAAATAATTGTAGACTTCCACAAGTCTAGTTCATCCTTGGGAGAAATTTCAAAACGCCTGAAGGTACCACGTTCATCTGTAGAAACAATAGTACGCAAGTATAAACACCATGGGACCACGCAGCCGTCATACCGCTCAGGAAGGAGACGCGTTCTGTCTCCTAGAGATGAACGTACTTTGGTGCGAAAAGTGCAAATCAATCCCAGAACAATAGCTAAGGACTTTGTGAAGATGCTGCACAGTAAAATGAGTCCTATATCGACATAACCTGAAAGGCCGCTCAGCAAGGAAGAAGCCACTGCTCCAAAACCTCTATAAAAAAGCCAGACTACGGTTTGCAACTGCACATGGGGACAAAGATCCTACTTTTTGGAGAAATGTCCTCTGGTCTGATGAAACAAAAATAGAACTGTTTGGCCATAATGACCATCATTATGTTTGGAGGAAAAAGGTGGAGGCTTGCAAGCCGAAGAACACCATCCCAACCGTGAAGCACAGGGGTGGCAGCATCATGTTGTGGGGGTGCTTTGCTGCAGGAGGGACTGGTGCACTTCACAAAATAGATGGCATCATGAGGCATGTGGATATATTGAAACATCATCTCAAGACATCAGTCAGGAAGCTTGGTTGCAAATGGGTCTTCCAAATGGACAATGACACCAAGCATACTTACAAAGTTGTGGCAAAATGGCTTAAGGACAACAAAGTCAAGGTAGTGGAGTGGCCATCACAAAGCCCTGACCTCAATCCTATAGAAAATGTGTGGGCAGAACTAAAAAAGCGAGCAAGGAGGCCTACAAACCTGACTCAGTTACACCAGCTCTGTCAGGAGGAATGGGCCAAAACTCACCCAATTTATTGTGGGAAGCTTGTAGAAGGCTACCCGAAATGTTTGACCCAAGTTAAACAATTTAAAGGCAACCAAATACTAATTGAGTGTATGTAAACTTCTGACCCACTGGGAATGGGATGAAAGAAATAAAAGCTGAAATAAATAATTATCTCTACTATTATTCTGACATTTTCACATTCTTAAAATAAAGTGATGATCCTAACTGACATAAAACAGGGGATTTTTACTAGGATTAAATGTCAGGAATTGTGAAAAAAAGAATTTAAATGTATTTGGCTAAGGTGTATGTAAACTTCCGACTTCAACTGTATATACAGGTAAAATAACACTGCAACTAACACAGAATGGGCACACAAATGAATAAACCTGCAGTTGGCATAGCCTGTAAAGCAACACTTTACACGTTGCTATTTTTGTGTTTGCCTATGCATTTACAATTTGGGATAACTTAAGGGCGGATCTGCACCAGTGGCGTACTACTACTTTGGAAATTGCACATGACTGGCTTGCTATAGACAGCCTCCTATGGCTTTGGGCGTGGTATAGAAATAGAACGGAGGTACCAGCCTCCGGAATGGGACATATTCAGTTTAAGGATACAGAGACGGATACGTATGGTTAGCCAGAGGACGTAAAATATGTCCAATATTTGCTTTGGAATACTGAATCAATTCCACCATGGAACTTGTATTCCATATCCGATAAATACGCGCAGGAATTTAATTGAATTGTATTTTATGGATTTATGAAAAGGCATATTTTTTTGCATCACTAACCACTTGAGGATTGTAAATGAGAAACATGCGTGTGGAAGACGGACGGATAGTTAGTCTTGGTTTTGAACCCATTTCTAAAACCAAGCCTCCAACGCAACGAACGTAAGTAACTAGTGAATAGGCCAATAGATGTGATTTTTGAAATACCAATAAAATGCTGCATTTGTTGTTTGCGTTTTGATTGTGTTTATAAAAAGGGACTAGTCCGTGCGTAAAAATGCGTTCCAAATGTTCCATGGTCACAATGCATCATAATCACTTTTATCATAACAAGTTGCCTTTCTCTGAACTTGGACAAGTCAATAGAGAGGCTATAAAAACCTATATAGATACCGGAAGGTTTTCTTATTGAATGGTTTATTTCTTGTGCTTAGCCTTGGTAGTCGTGTACAGTAATTGACAGGCGCCAATTCATTTGGCACAATTGGTGTACTTGTAGCCTAATGTAGCCCATCTCCCACCCGAGGGAAGATGCATAGTTACAGTAATGATATGTAATAAACATGTTCAATAGGGCGACTGTACTGTTTCTAGGGTAAACAACGCGATGATTAGCCAATGATCACAAAGAGCTGAGTAATCGCCCACAAACATGTTGTGCCAGGCTTCATCCCCCAAAAAATCGTAGTGAATGGAATTGTATTGTACTGAATGAAACTGTACAACCAATCCGTTCTCTCTGCGTAGCATATACCTGTTCAGCCGGTTTCAAAGACTTGTGAAAGCTCGATCAGGGAGTCACGGGTATTGGTAGGTAGGTCTATTACGAGTGTGGTGTTGGGTGTTTGGAACAGTTCGACACACTACGCCCCAACGACTGGAACGGAGCTCCTTTCTCTCGTCACTCCAGAAGTGGAGCTGGGTCTCGCCACTTGCGCAACAGTGACTCTGGCAAAGGGATTTATACGATTCAGTCGGACACATTCTTTATGCTAGACCGTGACTGAAAACCAAGGCTTTCAACGAGAATAACAAGAGCACCCTCTCCGTTTCTTTGCCCGTCCACGGTTTATGAAGGCATAACAACAGGGTATAAAATAAGATTTCTCCGTGTTCGACCATGAAAGTGACTCGGATATTTGTGCCCAGATGCTGCGCTCCTTCACATTAGCGCGCCGCCGGCTGACTAAATGTAAGATCCCTCTTTGTTCATTTAAGGAGACCTGTATTTGTGTGTAGATATAACCCAGCTACAAGCCCATATAACATGTAAACTACGGGACTTCATGTAGGCTAGATTGAACCAAGTGATGTTGTAATCAGTGATGAGACATCGATCCTCGTTTCAATAAACAGCGATAGGCTATTTTGTAGCCAAATCAAAATGAACTAAGTCTTGCCCGTTTCCTGATGTAAATACAACGTCGCGCCTTCGTTTTTAAACCATGGTTGCTAACAGAGGAGTATTTTCTCACTTCTCTTTCTAAGGGCCACCGTGCTCCATGCGTCCGCTGTGGTCGTGTGGGAATGGCTCAACGAACACGGGCGGTGGCGGCCCTACAGCCCGGCCGTCTCCCACCACATCGAGGCGGTGATACGAAGCGATCCCCGTGGTGGGAGCGTCGTGCTAGGCCAAGTCGACAACCGCCTCTCGCCCTACATCCTAGACCTGCAGTCGATGCACCAGTTCAGGCAGGACACAGGTAAGAAGACGAGAGCTGAGAGGTGGGAATGGCTGTTGTTGTTGTGGGGATGCTGATGTCATGTTACGCGACAGGTGTTGGTGTAAGAAGCCACGTGGATGTATATAGGTGCAGAACTTTTGTGAAACAGCACAGTTTGAAATATATGGCGAATATAAATCAAAACTAGATGGTGTTAAGAGATAGACGGGAAACCATGTGTTTGATGTATTTGATACCATTCCACATATTCTGCTCCAGCCATTACCACAAGCCCTGTCCTCCCCAATTAAGGTGCCACCAACCCCCTGTGATGTCCAGTGAGTGTCTCTGTTTCTTGCTCTGTCCAGAATGGATATATTGTGACAGACAAAAGTCCTATCAGAATTCTTACTTCTACATAGGCCTTTTTAACATCTTAGGCTCAGTTGTCTGTCTGTTCTGGTTTTTACTTCATGTTACAGCGTTCAGTTTGTTTTGCATGTGGTTGAACTAATAGACTGCTTTGCCGCTGGGGTGGAGCTTAGAACTCGCAGCTTGGTTCCATTCCGTCATAGAATTAGAATTAACAATGAATTACAATCACTTCCATATTCCTAGGGCCTGGCTGGGTCCCTGACTTTAACCCTCCGCTTGCCTGTCAGACAGAATGGGGTGACAGTGTGATGACCTACGACAGCTGTACCTCACAGAGCCCTGGCCTCTCTTACGAGAGACATTCTTCCCCCGTACTCCCCGAATCTAACGCACGCAGCTGCCGTGTGGAGACGGACATTGGGTGAGATAAGCAGAGGGAGCGAGAGAGAGAGAAAGGGCACCCTATTCCCTACATAGTGCGCTAGTTTTAGTCAAAAGTAGTGCACTACATAGGGAATAGGGTGCTTTTTGTGACAGCGCCAGAGTGTAAGGGGAAAGCAGAGAGAATGGGATGTTTCACGGCTTAAACAGCAGAGAATCTGAGAATTCCCCCCCCCCCATTAGTCTCAGCCACACTGTCTCCTGTTGATTTCCTCAGTCTTGTCTTTAGTTTTGTCGATAGGCCAGATCTGTGGGGGCTAGAGGCGTCAGAGGCTCGGGACATGGGAGAGAGAGATGGAAGGAGGGAGGTAATAGGGAAGCCCATCTCTCTCTCTCTTTGTTGAAGTTGAGGGAACAGATGTTTGTTCCTCTATTGTGGCCTAGACGTTCACGCAGGCACCCATACACACACACACACACACTCTCTCACACACACACACACACAGGGAAGAGTGTGGGAGAGAGTTGTAGGCGCAGAACTCGGGCGCACCGAGACGGGGTAGAGGGCGTACCGGCAATTATAAGTTCACCGAAGTGGAAGACGAAGACAAAAGGGAGGACGAGGAAGGAAGGGGGAGAGAGAGCAGTAACGACATAAATATCTCCCTTTACCTTGTAGTTCCACTCTGCTATTCCACCACAGCCGGTGATTGTACGATACTGTGACACCTCTCCCTCCCACGTAATCTCACAACGTTGGTGCTAGAGACAGACTGCATGAGAATACCGAAGCTCGCAGCTCACAGCTCGCCAAGCAGCCTCTAAATGAGCTTTACGCCTCACGTGTCCATGTTTCTCCTTTCTCTGTGTCCTGGCTTTTCCCACCACTGTGTGCTGCAGTGCTTCTATGAAGCTGTCAAAGACTCCCATTACTTTGTTGAAAAAGTTCAACAACTTTTTTAGAACTATTATTTGACTTTAAATCCCCTTCCTGTAATTCCCCGTAGCTACTGGGTTTGGAAACGCAGCTTGCCAACTATTCACAGGGCTAATAGTCAAGACTGAAGGGTTTCCAGCTCTTACTGACAGCTTAGGTTTCCCTTTTTCTGGAGGAGCCCTGTGGAAGATAAAACCCGCCTAGCATTAGCGTCTGTCATTTCAGGAAGCCGTTAGCCTTTAGGCTAGCTGCCGTCAGCTGACGTTCGGGGAGTCTTTTCTCAAACACCGGCAAATGTTTTTCTACCTGAAGTGGGTGAATAGAAAGTAGATTGCTTTTGTAATTCTGAGATGCACTTGCCGACTGAGCCGTTGCTGTTACCGTCTGTCAGACAATGGGCAGACTGTTGTGAAAGGGCACACCCTTCTGACCACCGATTGAGTCACTGACTACCTCTCTAACACATTGTCAATATGTCTTTCTGGCTCTGTGCTGGCTCTCCACCTCTGTCTCTCCACCTCTGTCTCTCTCCCTCTCTCTTGCTCTCTCCCTCCTCTATCTACCTCTGTCTCTCTCACTCCTCTGCCTCTCCTGCCTCTCTTGCTCTCTCCCTCCTCTGTCTCTCCTGTCTCTCTCCCTCCTCTGTCTACCTCTGTCTCTCTTGCTCTCCCTCCTCTGTCTCTCCTGTCTCTCTCCCTCCTCTGTCTACCTCTGTCTCTCTTGCTCTCTCCCTCCGTCTCTCCTGTCTCTCTCCCTCCTCTGTCTACCTCTGTCTCTCTTGCTCTCTCCCTCCTCTGTCTCTCCTGTCTCTCTCCCTCTCATACACATAAAACCCCAAACTCAAACAAGTTGACACATTAGTAACACACGCAACACAACCCTGTGGCGGAGAGTGTTGTGGTGGGAGAGTTAGACAATAATGGTTGAAATGACATGATGGTTGATATAGAGTCAGAGACTGACAACAGGCAGATAGACAGAGAGGCTGGCGACAGGCAGATAGACAGAGAGGCTGGCGACAGGCAGATAGACAGAGAGGCTGGCGACAGGCAGATAGACAGAGAGGCTGGCGAATCGGCTAAACACACAGATGAGACTGACAGGGAGGCATAGAGGCTTCTGAGGCATAGACGGATAGGAAAGCACAGAGGGGGGGTCTGGTCTTAGAAGATACACACACACACACACACACACACACACACACACACACACACACACACACACACACACACACACACACACACACGCACTGGTCTTCGAAGAAGCAGCTGGCTTCCTATTTCTGAGGCTCGGAGGCCCTGTTGCTGCCCCAGCTGGTCCAGCCGAAGGGGACACGTTTCCCAGACACCCACAAAGCCTGGGGTCGGGGTCACGGGGTCACCCTGGGGGAGAGAGGGTGGAGGTAAACTAAACACAAGCCAAACCTGAAACGTCTCTCTCTTTCAGGAAGGGAAAGAAGTGAAAGCCTCTAAGCTAGGACCCAAGGGACAGGCCACTTCTAAGTAGAACCAGGCTGGACAAAGAGGCAGCGAGAAAGAGACGAATAGCGAGGGGAAGAGAGAGAAAATATTGAGAAAGATGAAGGGAGGGTAAGAGAGAGAAAGAGTGGAAGTGAAGTACAGATAGAGGGGGAATGGAGGAGAGACTGGAGAGGGAGGAAAGAAGAGTGAGGAGGAGAGAGAGAGAGAGAGAGAGAGAGAAGGGGGTAGAACAGAACAGAAAGGTTTCCCCCAGCCCAATAGGTTGTTGGAGGATAGAGAGAGAGGGAGACGGAGGGGGGAGTAGAACAGAACGTTCCCCCCAGTACAACTCAGTGGGTTGTTGTGCAACAGTCCGTGTCAGGTTACTTCAGGGCCCCAGGGCCTCCCGAGTGCCGTCAGTCACCGTGTGTTTCACAACGTAGGCCTTGGATTAGGAGCAGAGAGGCCTCACACACACACACACACACACACACACACACACACACACACACACACAAAACACAGGGTCATGCATGAATGAGTGCACAGACACACACACACACACATATATGCTCAATGCACACACACAAGCACCCATATGCAATGACGCACACACACTGGATTGTGTTTCATTCTATCCGATGGCTCTCGTGTTTGGGCTAAGAGGGTTAGGTTCGGAGGGCTACAAAGAGAAGGGAGGGAGAGAAGGGACTCCCGAGGGGCGCAGTGCTCTAAGACACGGCATCTCAGTGCTAGAGACGTCCAGGCTGCCGCACATCTGGCTGTGATTGGGAGTCCCATAGGGCGGCGCACAATTGGCCCTGCATTGGTCGGGGTATGCCGTCATTGTAAATAAGAATTTGTTCTTAACTAACTTTCCTAGTTAAATGAAGGTTAAATCAGATAGTGTTGTTTTTGTGCTTCTAGGTTGAGCTGACCATATTGCCCTTTTTTACTGTTTTGGTAGTTTATACTCTCTCTCTCTCTCTCTCCTCTCTGGTGAAGAAGGCCTTTATAGATGGTGTTTACATTTTGTGGAGATCTCAATCTCAATTTAAGGGGCTTTATTGGCATGGGAAACTTATGTTAACATTGCCACAGCAAGTGAAATAGATAATAAACTAAAGTGAAATAAACAATAAAAATGAACAGTAAACATTACACTCACAGAGGTTCTAAAAGAATAAAGACATTTCAAATGTCATATTATGTCTATATACAGTGTTGTAACGATGGACAGAGAGAGAGAGAAAGACAGTAAGACAGTAGTTCGAGGCCTTCTGTGTAGAAGGTCATCTGAGGTCAGTCAGACTAGAACACAGAGAAATGAGGAACGAGGGAAAAGAGAGATGAAGAGAGGGGGAGGGTGTCCTGTCCACGTCATTGTGTCGTTAGAAACCATAGTTCTTCTTTTAGAAGTGATCTAGCAGACACCTTTTATTCTTCTCTTTCCCCTTCCCTTGCTTTATCTCTGCTTGTGACATCAGAGCGCTGCTACATAGATTCTATTCCATTAGCGACATTTTTTCTCTGTTTTGAGAAAGCGACATTCTGGCACAAGGCTGGTTTTCCCATTGAAGCTAAAGGACTAAGGAAGGAGAGACAGCGGTCTTGGGGTCGTGTCTGTCAACCAAAAAGATTGTGTCTGTATTAGTCAACATTTTCCTGCTCTCTTTTTCTCTGTTTCCTTTCCCAATTGTGTATGTGGTTTCTGTGTGTGTGTGTTGTTTCTGTGTGTGTGTGTGTGTGTGTGTGTGTGTGTGTGTGTGTGTGTTTGTTTCAGTGAGCAGAGCAGGAATTCACATCTAATAGTGAGGGGTGAACCTAGGGCAACAGGTAGTGGACCGCTTGACTGGCCAGGTTTGAGAATGGCTGGAAGGCATGTTTCTCACAGTCACACACACACTGACCGTCACACACAGTCACACACACACTCTCCCAGGTCCGTGAGAGAAATTCGACTCAATATGGCATGAGGGTCTGCTATACAAATTGATGGAAAGCGGTGTTGAGGGAAAAACATACAACATTATAAAATCCATGTACACAAACAACAAGTGTGCTGTTACAATTGGTCGAAAAACACACACACTTCTTTCCACAGGGCCGTGGGGTGAGACCGGGATGCAGCTTAAGCCCCACCCTCTTCAACATATATATATATATCAACGAATTGACAAGGGCACTAGAACAGTCTGCAGCACCCGGCCTCACCCTACTAGAATCTGAAGTAGGACTAGGTGATATGGCCTGAAACTCATATCTGAAGTTTTTTCAAACTTCTGGGATATTCACGATACATATTTCAATAAAAAAAAAAATTAAATAATAAGCTGTGTTCTACAATTAAAGGTCAAATACACTGCATTTAAAACAATCAGCAATAATCAAATTAATTCACGCTCATAAAAACAAAAACAATTTTTTTTTAAACTCAATTCTGCGATACAGGCATTTGGAATATTGAGCAAAAACATACATTCAAATTAATTTGATATATCACCCAGCCCTAATCTGAAGTCAAATGTCTACTGTTTGCTGATGATCTGGTGCTTCTGTCCCCAACCAAGGAGGGCCTGCAGTAGCACTGAGATCTTCTGCACAGATTCAGATTCTGTCTGGTTGACCTGGACCCTGACAGTAAATCTCAGTAAGACAAAAATAATGGTGTTCCAAAAAAGGTCCAGTCGCCAGGACCACAAATACAAATTCCATCTAGACACCGTTGCCCTAGAGCACACAACAAACTATACATACCTCGGCCTAAACATCAGCGCCACAGGTAACTTCCACAAAGCTGTGAATGATCTGAGAGACAAGGCAAGAAGGGCCATCAAAACAAACATACAATTCTACATACTAATTAGGGTCTGGCTAAAAATACTTGAATCAGTTATAGAACCCATTGCCCTTTATGGTTGTGAGGTCTGGGGTCCGCTCACCAACCAAGAATTCACAGAATGGGACAAATACCAAATTCTGCAAAAATATCATCCGTGTAAAACACCAAATAATGCATGCAGAGTAGAATTAGGCCCGATACCCGCTAATTATCAAAATCCAGAAAAGAGACATTAAATTCTACAACCACCTAAAACGAAGCGATTCCCAAACCTTCCATAACAAAGCCATCACCTACAGGGAGATGAACCTGGAGAAGAGTCCCCTAAGCCAGTGGTTCCCAAACATTTTATAGTCCCGTACCCCTTCAAACATTCAACCTCCAGCTGCGTACCCCCTCTAGCACCAGGGTCACTCTCAATGTTGTTTTTGCCATCATTGTAAGCCTGCCACACACACACTATACGATACAGTTATTAAACATGAGAATGAGTGTGAGTTTTTGTCACAACCCGGCTCGTGGGAAGTGACAAAGAGCTTCTATAGGTCCAGAGCACAAATAATAATATAATAATAATCAATCATTTTGCTCTTTATTTAACCATCTTACATATAAAACCTTATTTGTTCATCAAAAATGTTGAATAACTCACCACAGGTTAATGAAGGGTGTGCTTGAAAGGATGCACATAACTCTGCATTGTTGGGTTGTGTTGGAGAGAGTCTCAGTATCTGTTGCTTTTATACGCGTCTTGCTACTCGAAAGTCGTCTTTATTCTCGCGCCAAAAACTCCCGTGGCTTATTTTTCAAATTGTCGTGTTTCGTTTCTAAATGTCTGCGCAAGTGTGAAGGTTTTACCGCGAGCGAGTAACGGTTAATGTGATTGGATGTTCATTATAAGACTGGGCTCCCTGTATTTGACATTGTGTCGTTATTTCGCTGAACCCAAATGTTTTAGCCCCGTTGGAAAATATAAATGTACTGTTTGAATATTTTATTTTTTAATGTTTTTTTTTAAAGTGAATCACATTTTTATTTGGCATTGCGCGTACCCCCAGTTTAGGAATACCTGCCCTAAGCAGGCTGGCCCTGGGGCTCTGTTCACAAACAGACCCCACAGAGCCACAGGACAGCAACACAATTAGACCCAACCAAATCATGAGAAAATAAAAGATAATTACTTGACACATTGGAAAGAATCAACAAAAAAACTGTGCAAACCAGAATGCTATTTGGCCCTAAACAGAGAGTACACAGTGGCAGAATACCTGACCACTGTGACTGACCCAAACTTAAGGAAAGCTTTGACTATGTACAGACTCAGTGAGCATAGCCTTGCTATTGAGAAAGGCCGCCGTAGGCAGACCTGGCTCTCAAGAGAAGACAGGCTATGTGCACACTGCCCACAAAATGAGGTGGAAACTGAGCTACACTTCCTAACCTCCTGCCAAATGTATGACCATATTAGAGAGACATATTTCCCTCAGATTACACAAACTCCCATATCTATTGGGTGAAATACCAGCAAGATGTGTGACATGTTGCCACAAGAAAAGGGCAACCAGTGAAGAACAAACACCATTGTTAATAAAACCCATATTTGTTTATTTATCTTCCCCTTTGCACTTTAACTATTTACATATGAGTGAGAGAGAGTGAGAGAGAGTGAGAGAGAGTGAGAGAGTGAGTGAGTGAGAGTGGATATATCAATATCTAAATATCTATCTGGAACCTGTTGTTCCCCTCTGCTTCACCCTTCCTTTCAACGCACACACTCTGGTTCTCACACACTAACTGACCAGTACAGACTGTTGTTTGAGTAACGAAGGGAGGAACAGCCATCTGTTGATTGAGTAACGGTGGGAGGAAGAGGAACAGCCATCTGTTGATTAACGGTGGGAGGAAGAGGAACAGCCATCTGTTGATTAACGGTGGGAGGAAGAGGCCAACCACAGTGACATTGTCTGATCAACAGTTTCCACATCACCCTCATGGGAAAGCGACCTCATCATAAATCAGGTGTTTTATTTCAATAGGATCTTATTGTACTTCCCCAGAACTCCTCTGTCTCATCAGCCATTCAGTCAGTTCACCACGTCCACCATGTAAAGGTTAATGAACAGCCAGCGAGCTTCCACTACCCCGAGGAGACTCATCAGAACCAGCTCTCCTCCTCTACCCCTAGGAGACTCATCAGAACCACCACTCCTCCTCTACCCCTAGGAGACTCATCAGAACCAGCTCTCCTCCTCTACCCCTAGGAGACTCATCAGAACCAGCTCTCCTCCCCTACCCCTAGGGGACTCATCAGAGACACCTCTCCTCCTCTACCCCTAGGAGACTCATCAGAACCAGCTCTCCTCCTCTACCCCTAGGAGACTCATCAGAACCAGCTCTCCTCCTCTACCCCTAGGAGACTCATCAGAACCACCACTCCTCCTCTACCCCTAGGAGACTCATCAGAACCAGCTCTCCTCCTCTACCCCTAGGAGACTCATCAGAACCAGCTCTCCTCCCCTACCCCTAGGAGACTCATCAGAACCAGCTCTCCTCCTCTACCCCTAGGAGACTCATCAGAACCAGCTCTCCTCCTCTACCCCTAGGAGACTCATCAGAACCAGCTCTCTTCCTCTACCCCTAGGAGACTCATCAGAACCAGCTCTCCTCCTCTACCCCTAGGAGACTCATCAGAACCAGCTCTCTTCATCTATCCCTAGGAGACTCATCATAACCAGCTCTCTTCCTCTACCCCTAGGAGACTCATCAGAACCAGCTCTCTTCCTCTACCCCTAGGGGACTCATCAGAACCAGCTCTCTTCCTCTACCCCTAGGAGACTCATCAGAACCAGCTCTCCTCCCCTACCCCTAGGAGACTCATCAGAACCAGCTCTCTTCCTCTACCCCTAGGAGACTCATCAGAAGCAGCTCTCCTCCTCTACCCCTAGGAGACTCATCAGAACCAGCTCTCCTCCTCTACCCCTAGGAGACTCATCAGAACCACCACTCCTCCTCTACCCCTAGGAGACTCATCAGAGACACCTCTCCTCCTCTACCCCTAGGGGACTCATCAGAACCACCACTCCTCCTCTACCCCTAGGAGACTCATCAGAGGCACCTCTCCTCCCCTACCCCTAGGAGACTCATCAGAACCACCACTCCTCCTCTACCCCTAGGAGACTCATCAGAACCACCACTCCTCCTCTACCCCTAGGGGACTCATCAGAACCACCACTCCTCCTCTACCCCTAGGAGACTCATCAGAACCACCACTCCTCCTCTACCCCTAGGAGACTCATCAGAACCACCACTCCTCCTCTACCCCTAGGAGACTCATCAGAGGCACCTCTCCTCCTCTACCCCTAGGAGACTCATCAGAGACAGGCTCCACATTACGCCACAGATTATGATGGTTGATGATGATTACCATACTAACTCCTGGGATTCTAGTTTACTAGGTGGTGGAGATGGGTGTAATGTGTATATTGATGTTGTATATACTGGGCACCTTTGTAAAAGAGACCGAGGTCTCAATGTCTTCCCTGTAAAAAAAAAAGAAAGAAGGAAAAACAAATAGAACGAGTTGGGTGGGTTTTACGATCCACCGTTAAAATGAGTCCATATTCATTTGGGTAACCTGAGCGTAATGGATTTGGACGGTAACGTAATCTGTGGCGACATGTTCTAAGAACCGGTTCTCAACAAGGAACCTTTGTGGAACTAGAAGGCTCAGTGGTCGAGCTGGAACAGTCCCTCAGTAGCGATGGAGGCTGGTGAGGGGAGGACGGCTCATAATAATGTCCGGAACGGAGAAGACGGAATGGCATCAAACACCTGGAAACCATGGGAACCATGTTATTGATGCGTTGATTCCGCTCCAGTCGTTACCACGAGTCTGTCCTCCCCAATTAAGGTGCCACTAGCCACCTGTGCTCGGTAGGTGTTACCCCAGCTGGTCCCTGTTTACCTTCACAGCAACCTGTTTTTTAAGTCACCTTCAACCCCCTGTAGACACACACACACACCTGACTTGCTCACCCCCCACCTAAATCATCACACACACCCCCCAACAACCCCCCCAGCCTGCCCTCTCCCCCAGTGGCCTCGGTGAAAGACAGTGAAGGGGCTAGAGAGGTGGATATTATCCCTCAGATGAAAGGAGAACAGTGTTTTCCCTCCAAAGAGAGGAGCGTCCACCGGTACATAAGACACACCGACAGGGTGGAAGGTTGTTATCCCTCTGGCTGCACCCCTGTGATAAGCCTCGGCCCTATTCATCCGTGCACGCTGTAGAGAAAAAAAGTTTTGCAACGGAAGACGAAAACAAACGTTACTTACTGGACCCCGTTCAGGTAGTCCCTCCCTGTTTCAGTCCCTTATCTTCCGGTGGGCGCCTAATGAACACAGCCCTCTGTGTCTCCAATAGAGACTATAGACGGTGATTTAAAGGACGTGGCCGTGGTCTCTCACGTTACGGGAAGTCGAAGGGAAGGTGTGTGTGGGCACGGCTGTCTCGGCTTGTCATCACAATCGATTGAGCTGTTCAGAATCATGGCCAACAAGTCTTTAGCGGTTGTGTAGACGGCGATGCTATCTCCGTCTTTTCTCACGTGCACGTTGTTAACGGCTCTGTGCAAATGATAGCGAGAGCTCAACACGTTATTTGTGAAATATTATTTGTGAAATATTAAGGGGCCCGGAGTTTATCCTTCTGGCCAGGAAAGACAGAGTCCTAGAGGTGGGCTAAAGTATGACCCGTATGTTTCTCTTCAAAGGTCATCCATCACTAGAGGTTTCTATCAGAATCCAGTCCACCCGTGACTGTCCTCATCCCAGCTAGTGGTTTGTCTTTGTGAGAGCCGGCCTTTGTTTCTGTGGAACTGAAAGAGCCCTGTTTCCTCTGCAGTCTACTGAGTCTCACATGCTACTCCTGGGGTCAAGTGCTCATTTCTCTTTTAGAACCATTGTATCGTTTTATAGAGGAAAAAGACCTCCCGGCTCAGCCTTTAGTCCCCACACACACACACACACTTTTTCTCTCTTTCTCTCTCACTTTCTCTCTCTCAATTCAATTCAAAGAGTCTCTCTCTGTCTCTCTGTCTCTCTGTCTCTCTGTCTCTCTGTCTCTCTGTCTCTCTGTCTCTCTGTCTCTCTGTCTCTCTGTCTCTCTGTCTCTCTGTCTCTCTGTGTCTCTGTGTCTCTGTGTCTCTGTGTCTCTGTCTTTCAATTCAAAGGGTCTCTCTCACACACACACACACACACACACAACACAATACCCTTGACTGTGTGCCTCAAACAAACATCGCTAGGCCTGCTGCATTCAGGCACCTCTTTTGATGTCTGTGTGTCCCAGTCTGTCTCGGCCAGGCCCCAGTGTGGGTCCCTCTTCTCTCTACCTTGGCATTGGCTGAATGGCCGTGCCACACGTTGCCCGTGGTTACCAAGCTCGTCTCTGATTGGACGGTTCCTGACCCTCCTTGGTTTGGCACAGATGTGTGGTGCCATGCTAGGCCTGCTGGTTTGGGTGCTTTCAACCCATTAAACATCTCTATGGTTACCACTATCGATTCATCTTAAACCAATTTGCGTTTCAAATGGAATTTTGACAACTACACGCTTCCCTAAACTTCTTTTAATACTGTTGGTCATTAAATGTGTCTTTGTAGCTGTTTGGCTGACTGCATTTGGAAATAATTTAATTTGAGTTCAGGTCATTTGAGTTAGGGTTGAGTTCAGGTCATTTGAGTTAGGGTTGAGTTCAGGTCATTTGAGTTAGGGTTGAGTTCAGGTCATTTGAGTTAGTATTGAGTTCAGGTCATTTGAGTTAGGGTTGAGTTCAGGTCAGAGGATGTGTGAATGTGTGTAAGAGCTTATATTAACGTTCACTCCTGTGGGGAGAAGCTAGCTTGTCAATTAAAACCATACGAAAGTGTTCCCACATGCATTTATGTTCCTGTTTCAACCTCCACACTGAAACTACAATGTACCATTTCCTACTCTTTTCATGCTGTAGTCATGCGCCTGGTTCCTCTCTAGGTTTCTTCCTTCCAGGGACTTTGTCCTGTCCACTGTGCTTCTGCTTGCTCTTCAGTGTCTAGACTAGTTTGCTGTGAAGCCCTTTGTGACAACTGCCATTGGAAAAATACATTAGATTGATTGATAGTCGTACTAACCCCAGCATCTCCCCCTGCAGGTATGATCCGGCCGGTGCGCCGTAGCTTCTACGACCCCACGTCGGCGCCGGGCCAGGGTTGGCTGTGGGAGTGGGAGAACGACGCTGGGTCCTGGACCCAGTACGACACGGAGGTCGGCATCGCCATCCAGACGGCCCGGGACCGCCAGCAGCCCTGGCTGGACCTGGCGCCGCTGGGCTTCTGCTACCTGGTGGACCTGCAGGGCATGACCCAGATCAACAGGCAGACCCAGAGACAACGCAGGATACAGCGGAGGTCCGACGTGGCCTACCCACTGGTGTCAGGACCGGTACCCAGGAACGGAGGTGGAGGATCGGGTCCGACAGGAGCGTTACTGGGTGTTGGGGTGTCGGGCGTCAATGGAGGCGTGGTGTACCCAAGCGGCGGGCTGGCGACCATGCAGTCCCTCGCCGGGCAGCCGTGCTCCTGCCAGCAGTGCATGCTGGTCTTTAGTGTGAAGCAGAGCACTGTGTGGTCATCGACGCACAAGTTGGGCCACCGGCCGAGTAAACCTCAGAGTAAACCACCCAGCCCCAAATCTGCCACCCTGGGGCGGGGCCAACTCAGGAGCTCCCCCGCTAGATCTGCCTACTCCAAAACCTTACCTCACGGACTCTCCATATCCCGGAACCAGTCCTCACCGCGACGGAATGCCGCCCTCTTCGCCCGCTCCCTCTCCCTCCTCAGCGCCCAAACGGGCACCCTCTCCATCTCCAACCGACCCCCTCCTCCCTCCCTCCCGCCCCCTCAGCCGCCCTCCTCCAATCAGGGCCACCGTCCGTCCGCGCCGCCCCCCTCTCCCTCCGCCACGAGTCAACCGGTGCCCACCGCCACGCTCGTCACCCCGGCGACCGCCGTGACGTCACCGCCCTCGCCCGTGCCGTCCCCGTCGCCGCGGCCCATGGCGCCCCAGCGCTCGGCGGCGTGCTCTGCCCCCCTGCCCCAGCGGTCCAGTCTGGCTGGGCTCAGCCGGCCCGCCCTACAACGCATCGCCATGGCCCAGTCACGAGCCCTCATCGCCTCTGGGTGAGTGACACACACACACACACACACACACTGATGTAACTGATACACACAAACACTCAGTGGTTGCCACGGTGAGTGAGATGGTTTTGGTTGAGTTGTTGTTATGACTGAATGATTCTGGATGATCTCATCTGGTTCTACTTGGTTTTTCATATTGGAGAATACTGTGTTGTTGTAGCGTCTACATTCTTCTACTCTTTGGATGCTTTCGGGGTGAGTCTTTGCGGGTGAGTCTTTGAGGGTGAGTCTTTGCGAGTCAGTGGATGTGGGACTGTGTCTACTTGTGAGAGGGAGTACGCATCTAACTCTCCCAGCAGCCCCTCTGACAGATGACCATCCGGGGACCAGAAAGAAAGGAGCGGTTGTGGAGGGAGTGGAGGAATGAGGGAGTGGAGGAATGAGGGAGTGGAGGAATGAGGGAGTGGAGGAATGAGGGAGTGGAGGGAGTGGAGGAATGAGGGAGTGGAGGAATGAGGGAGGGGAGGAATGAGGGAGTGGAGGGAGTGGAGGAATGAGGGAGGGAGTGGAGGAATGAGGGGATGAGGGAGGGGAGGAATGAGGGAGGGGAGAAATGAGGGGATGAGGGAGGGGAGGAATGAGGGGATGGAGGGAGTGGAGGAATGAGGGAGTGGAGGGATTGGAGGAATGAGGGAGTGGAGGAATGAGGGAGTGGAGGAATGAGGGAGTGGAGGAATGAGGGAGTGGAGGAATGAGGGAGTGGAGGGAGTGGAGGAATGAGGGAGTGGAGGAATGAGGGAGTGGAGGAATGAGGGAGGGGAGGAATGAGGGAGTGGAGGGAGTGGAGGAATGAGGGAGGGAGTGGAGGAATGAGGGGATGAGGGAGGGGAGGAATGAGGGAGGGGAGGAATGAGGGGATGGAGGGAGTGGAGGAATGAGGGAGTGGAGGAATGAGGGAGTGGAGGAATGAGGGAGTGGAGGAATGAGGGAGTGGAGGGAGTGGAGGAATGAGGGAGGGGAGGAATGAGGGAGGGGAGGAATGAGGGAGTGGAGGGAGTGGAGGAATGAGGGAGGGAGTGGAGGAATGAGGGGATGAGGGAGGGGAGGAATGAGGGAGGGGAGGAATGAGGGCATGAGGGAGGGGAGGAATGAGGGGATGGAGGGAGTGGAGGAATGAGGGGATGGAGGGAGTGTGAGAGAGGAGAGTACAGCCTTTCTGCACGCCAGAGGGTCTAAGGCCTCCCTCCATCTCTCTCTTTCCCCCTCTTCCCCCTCTCCCCTACACTCGCCCCCCCCCCTCCAACTCTTCCTTCGCTCCGTCTCTCTCTCTCTCTTTGGGTTTCCCAGGACTCCTGAGTTCTGGGGGCCCATCCCGGGCTCTATTGTGTGCGCCCAAGCGTTTCCACGGCAACCTTTGTGGCCACATTGAGGCCTAGTCTGCATTAGCAACACAATGCCCGCCTCTGCGGTGGCCAGCCCGGGACAACAGGGTCTGGGCTGGGGGAGCCGTGAGGCGGGTAGGGGGGTTGGTTTGGGAAGTAGAAGGTTAGGGGCGGAGGAGTGGAGGTAGAGGGATATATGCATGGGGGGTGAAGGGTTTTATGGATAGTGGGGAGTGGGGGGTAGAAGGAAGACAAAAGCAGAAACCACAGTCATCATTGTAATGCTCCGTCTCGGTCTGTCTTGAGGCTTTTGTCAAGGAGGATCTTGGGGGGTTGGGGAGCAAGAGAGTCCTACATTTAGGGAGTTTGGGGGGGTAGACATAGCCAGCCAGACACAGACACTGTCAGAGGGGGGGGGGGGGGGGACAAAGGAACAACTCAGCAACTAGCAGAGATTGATCACGATCAGGCACAAGAAATCAGGCCACAGCCGGAGGGAGGGGGGGGGGGAAATAGAGCAAACCTAGATTGTTGATTGTAATACGCAGAGCAGTGTTACGTTGTTAGTCAGTTGTCACACACACACACACACACACACACACACACACACACACAGAGTTGTGAAATTGTTTCAAACCAAGGGGGACACACACACAGAGTAAGTCAATATTGATGTCCTCACAAAGCTGCAGGAATGTGTCTCTCTTTCTTCTAGTGGGGGGGGGGGGGGGTGAGAAAGAGACAAAAGAGTGAAAGGAAAGGGGGAGGAAGGGTTTCAGAGGGCTGAGAAAAGAGAGAGAGACAGTGTGGTAACACCGTTACCACACTGTATATAGACATACAATGACATTTGAAATGTCTCTATTATTTTGGAACTTGTGTGAGTGTAGTACTTACTGTTCACGTTTTGTTTATTTCACTTTTGTTTATCATTTCACTTGCTTTGGCAATGTAAACATATGTTTCCCATGCCAATAAAGCCCTTAAATAGAATTGAATTGAAGAGAGAGAGAGAGAGAGAGAGAGAGAGAGAGCAAGGGTAATAGAAACTCTGGAAACCGAGCCAAAACTTAAAAAAAATAATAGAACATAATTGAAATCGATACAATGTATTCATGTGGTAACAGGTCCAGTATTTTGTAATGCAGCAGGGTTCTGTTGCATTGACTGTGTCTGGCCTATAGGGGGAGCTCTCTGCCACTTCAATAGACCACCAATCTATCTGTTTGTCTGGCTGCCTTCATACAGCCTATTGGTTAGCAATTTTCAAATGTATCAGAGTTATGGAATAAACTGGCGTTTTAAAGGTGTGTGTGTGTGTGTGTGTGCACACTTACACACGAGTGTGTGAGAATGCTTGGGAGTTTGTTGCTCCCAAGGCTAAATCACACGTTCTTCATGACCATCTGGGGACACAGGGAGGAGAGGAGGGAGAGAGAGAGGGATAACAAAGAAGGGGAGGAGTGTGTGATGGAGTGGGGGGTTAGGGTCGCCAGGGGTCAAGAGGCTCTACCAACCCACCCTCCTCTCTCTCTTCTCCCCCACCCTCCTCTCTCTCTTCTCCCCCACCCTCCTCTCTCTCTTCTCCCCCACCCTCCCCTCTCTCTTCTCCCCCACCCTCCCCTCTCTCTTCTCCCCCACCCTCCCCTCTCTCTTCTCCCCCACCCTCCCCTCTCTCTTCTCCCCCACCCTCCTCTCTCTCCTCTTTCCCACCCTCTCTTCTTTGCCCCACCCTCCTCTCTCTCCTCTCCCCCACCCTCCTCTCTCTCTCTCTCTTTTCCCCCAACCTCCTCTCTCCTCTCCCCACCCTCCTCTCTCTCTCCTCCACCACCCTCCCCAGTCTCCCTGTCTGTCTGCCCCTCTCCCACTAAGACACTAGATACACAAACAAACAACCCCAAAGAGAAATAAACTGCACTGCAATGTCCACATTCCATTGTCTTCCAAAGATAACTAGTAAAGTATGTACACCGAGTGCACTAGGTTGAGTAGTACAGTAGTCTTAGTAGATCTAGGATCAGCCTTCCTAAATCCTAACCTTAACCAAACTGATCTTAGATCAGGGTTTAGGAGCAACTGCATCCCATTCAGAAGCAGGAAGTGTGATTATCTGGGAACCAGAGTTTCTCACCCAGCTGAGATGCAGAGGTCATGTCTATAATAATGTCATTATTAACTAATTAGCGCAGGAGGTGTGAGAGTGAGTGAGTGAGGGAAGGAAGGAGAGCGAGATGGTAGGATATAAAGAAGGGAGAGGAATATCCAGATAAAACAACAGACAGACTCAGAGGGGAAGAAAGGCCTTGAAAATGTAAGACCTCATCTGACCCTGAGAAAAGAGGAACGGATGAATGAAAGAGAAAGAAACAGAGATATGGGTGAAGGACGTAGATAAAGAGGAGCGTGGGAAAGACATTTAGTTCATTTGTTTCATCTGCATTTTGGATAATGGGCTCCATGTAGTAAAGGCCCAATGCAGATGTTTTTATCTCAATATCAAATCATTTCTGGCTAACGATTAGGTACCTTACTGTGATTGTTTTCAATGAAAATGGTCAAAAATAAACAAAAATAGCTTCTTAGTAAAGAGCAATTTCTCAAGCAAGAATTTTGCTAGGACTGTCTGGGAGTGGGGAGGGGAAAACTGAAAACGAGTTGTTATTGGCAGAGAGGTTTGGAACTCTCTTTCTTATTGGTCTATTAACTAATTTACCGCCTGGTGATGTCACCAGGGAGGTCAAAACTCCATCCCACCAAACAGCTCTTACACTAAAAGGGCATTATCATCACTTTCACAATTTCTCAGTATTATTCCAACCTCGTAGCGTGTAAATATACACTGAGTGTACAAAACATTAAGGACACCTTCTTAATATGGAGTCGCACCCCCTCCCCTTTGCCCTCAGAACGGCCTCAGTTCTTCAGAGCGTGAACCCCCTTTCACCCTCAGAACGGCCTCAGTTCTTCAGGGCACGAACCCCCTTTCACCCTCAGAACGGCCTCAGTTCTTCAGGGCACGAACCCCCTTTCACCCTCAGAACAGACTCAGTTCTTCAGAGCATGAACCCCCTTTCACCCTCAGAACGGCCTCAGTTCTTCAGAGCACGAACCCCCTTTCACCCTCAGAACAGAGTCAGTTCTTCAGAGCATGAACCCCCTTTCACCCTCAGAACGGCCTCAGTTCTTCAGAGCATGAACCCCCTTTCACCCTCAGAACAGCCTCAGTTCTTCAGGGCATGAACCCCCTTTCACCCTCAGAACGGCCTCAGTTCTTCAGAGCATGAACCCCCTTTCACCCTCAGAACGGCCTCAGTTCTTCAGAGCATGAACCCCCTTTCACCCTCAGAACGGCCTCAGTTCTTCAGAGCATGAACCCCCTTTCACCCTCAGAACGGCCTCAGTTCTTCAGAGCATGAACCCCCTTTCACCCTCAGAACAGACTCAGTTCTTCAGAGCATGAACCCCCTTTCACCCTCAGAACGGCCTCAGTTCTTCAGAGCATGAACCCCCTTTCACCCTCAGAACGGCCTCAGTTCTTCAGAGCACGAACCCCCTTTCACCCTCAGAACGGCCTCAGTTCTTCAGAGCACGAACCCCCTTTCACCCTCAGAACAGACTCAGTTCTTCAGAGCATGAACCCCCTTTCACCCTCAGAACAGACTCAGTTCTTCAGAGCACGAACCCCCTTTCACCCTCAGAACAGACTCAGTTCTTCAGAGCATGAACCCCCTTTCACCCTCAGAACGGCCTCAGTTCTTCAGAGCATGAACCCCCTTTCACCCTCAGAACGGCCTCAGTTCTTCAGAGCACGAACCCCCTTTCACCCTCAGAACGGCCTCAGTTCTTCAGAGCGTGAACCCCCTTTCACCCTCAGAACAGACTCAGTTCTTCAGAGCATGGACTCTACAAGGTGTTGAACGCATTCCACAGGGATGCTGGTCCATGTTGACTCCAATGCTTCCCACAGTTGTGTCAAGTTGGCTGGATGTCCTTTGGGTGGTGGACCATTCATGACACACACGGGAAACTGTTGAGCGTGAAAAACACAGCAGCGTTGCAGTTCTTGACACAAACCGGTGTGCCTGTTACCTACTATCATACCTGGTTCAAAGACACTTACATCTTTTGTCTTGCCTATTCACCCTCTGAATGACACACACACACAATCCATGTCTCAATTATCTCAGGACTTAAAAATCCTTCTTTAACCTGACTCCTCCCCTTCATCTACGCTGATTTGAAGTGAATCTGATTTGAAGGTGACATCAATAAGGGATCATAGCTTTTACCTGGATTGACCTGGTCAGTCTGTCATGGAAAGAGCAGGTGTCCTGAATGTTTTGTACACTCAGTGTGTGTATATATATATATATATATATATATATATACAGGAAAATCATGTTTTTTACTGCACTGAGCCTTTAAGGTCAAATGTGTTAGTGCCTATGTACTGTAGGTGAAGCAGGCCATGTGTTAGTGAAGATCTCCTTTATGTAGGGCTTTGTGGAGGTGTACAACGCTGTGTGGAACTATCTGAGTGCAGACATGCTAGTGTGTCTGCGTCACAGGTGGTTGGTGGCTCCTTAATTGGGGAGGACGGGCTCATGGCAAATGCTGGAGCGGAATCAGTGGAATGGTATCAAACACATCTAACAAATGGTTTCCATGGTTTCCAGGTGTTTGATGCCATTCCGTTCGCTCCGTTCCGGACATTATTATGAGCCGTTCTCCCCTCAGCAGCCTCCACTGGTCTGAGTGCGTACATGTGTGTATCAGTGTGTCTGAGTGGGTACATGTGTGTGTCAGTGTGTCTGAGTGGGTACATGTGTGTGTCAGTGTGTCTGAGTGGGTACATGTGGGTACATGTGTGTGTCTGAGTGCGTACATGTGTGTATCAGTGTGTCTGAGTGGGTACATGTGGGTACACGTGTGTGTCTGAGTGCGTACATGTGTGTATCAGTGTGTCTGAGTGGGTACATGTGTGTGTTGGTGTGTCTGAGTGCGTACATGTGTGTGTCTGAGTAGGTACATGTGTGTGTCAGGTATATATGGTGGATTACACCTATGGTCTCCAGTTGCTGTGTGTGTAATAATGAGTGGTTCTCCCTCTCTCTCTGTCTGTCTCTCATACTCTCTGTCTCTCTGTCTTTCATACTCTCTGTCTTTCATACTCTCTGTCTTTCATACTCTCTGTCTCTCATACTCTCTGTCTCTCATACTCTCTGTCTCTGTCTCTCTCATACTCTCTGTCTCTCATACTCTCTGTCTCTCATACTCTCTGTCTCTGTCTCTCTCATACTCTCTGTCTCTCATACTCTCTGTCTCTGTCTCTCTCATACTCTCTGTCTCTCTCATACTCTCTGTCTCTCATACTCTCTGTCTCTCATACTCTCTCTCTCATACTCTGTCTCTCTCTTGCTTTTCTTTCATTCATGGTTTAGGGTTGTACACTGGTCATTCACTCTCTGACTCACTCATTGTTCCAGGTGTGTGTGTGTGTGTGTGTGTGTGTGTGTGTGTGTGTGTGTGTGTGTGTGTGTGTGTGTGGGTGTGTGTGTGTGTGTGTGTGTGTGTGTGTGTGTCAGTAGGACAGCTGGGAATTGTGTTAATGCATTGTAGATAAGCTGGGGCTCAAACGAGACTAAACCTTCTCCACAGTGCATTTCTACCTCACAATAACCGTCCCGTTGCACAGCCAGCGGTCTCGTACAGCTTACTGTAGTATTAATAACCTCACTGACTGGTTACTGTCTCCATCTTCATTCAGCTCAGGCCTGGTCATAGGTCTAATAGGCCATTCAGCACTTAACATGACCCCTGTGTGTGTGTCAAGTTGTCAACAACACTGACTTGAGGTCAGACTGGATCTACTGTAAACTCTTAGAGAAGAAGAAGCTACCTAGAACCATAAGGGTTGTTCCACTGTCCCCATAGGAGAACCCTCTGAAAACCATTTTTGGGGTTCCAAGTGGAACCTTTTTCACCACCAAAGGGTTTTTCCTGAAAAAATCTATACAGTTACATATGGGGATATCATTTTTGACGATATATTGTATTGTGTTGTTTTGACAATATCACAATATTAAACAATTATGATCTTGTCTCATCGCTGTAACTCAAAGGTGGAGTCATGTGTCCTCCGAAACATGACCCGCCTAACCACCCTTCTTAACACCCGCAGTCCCTATGGGACCTCATTGTATTACAGACTGGGATCAAACCCGGGTCTGTAGTGACGCCTCAAGCACTGCGATGCAGTGCCGTAGACCACTGCGCCACTCAGGAGGACCTCGCAATGTTATTGTAGCGCCAGCTGCCTCAAAACTCCAGGCGTCTTCCTTCATAGCTTGTTCTTGTTATCCATCTTCTTCAATAGGGAGACATTTTGTTCTCATCACTTTCATTTCCATGACTGATTTTAAAACTCATTTTCTCATGGCTCCCTCTTGTACCTCCGCAGCAGACGTGGTGAGCAATATGTTTGGAACATCGAATTGCAATGAAATCACAGTAGCGAATCGCAATACATTTAGAATCGTGAGAATTGTAATACATATGGTATCATGATAATATTGTATCGTGAGGTCCCTGGCGATTAGCAGCCCTACACACACACACACACACACACACACACACACACACACACACACACACACACACACACACACACACACAGTGAGTCACTCACTCAGTGACTGTGACACCTGCAGGGAGGGTTAACCAAAAGCCTCTTAGCTCCAACTCAAAGCTTGTTAAGGCAGAACCCTGAACCGGAAGCTACAGATGAGGATGATGATGATGATGACAGGCACCTGCCACCAGTCCCTTTCACTGTCCTCCTGTCTGTCTGTCTTCCTGTCTGTCTTCCTGTCTGTCGTCCTGGACCCGTTAGGTAGTGGCTTGTGGACCCGTTAGGTAGTGGCTTGTGGACCCGTTAGGTAGTGGCCAGTGGACTCGTTAGGTAGTGGCCAGTGGACCCGTTAGGTAGTGGCTAGTGGACCCGTTAGGTAGTGGCTTGTGGACCCGTTAGGTAGTGGCCAGTGGACCCGTTAGGTAGTGGCTAGTGGACCCGTTAGGTAGTGGCCAGTGGATCCGATAGGTAGTGGCCAGTGGACCCTTTAGGTAGTGGCCAGTGTGACCCGTTTGGTAGTGGCCAGTGGACCCGTTAGGTAGTGGCCAGTGGACTCGTTAGGTAGTGGCCAGTGGACCCGTTAGGTAGTGGCCTGTGGACCCGTTAGGTAGTGGCTTGTGGACCCGTTAGGTAGTGGCTTGTGGACCCGTTAGGTAGTGGCTTGTGGACCCGTTAGGTAGTGGCTTGTGGACCCGTTAGGTAGTGGCTTGTGGACCCGTTAGGTAGTGGCTAGTGGACCCGTTAGGTAGTGGCTAGTGGACCCGTTAGGTAGTGGCTTGTGGACCCGTTAGGTAGTGGCTTGTGGACCCGTTAGGTAGTGGCTTGTGGACCCGTTAGGTAGTGGCCTGTGGACCCGTTAGGTAGTGGCCTGTGGACCCGTTAGGTAGTGGCCAGTGGACCCGTTAGGTAGTGGCCAGTGGACCCGTTAGGCAGTGGCCAGTGGACCCGTTAGGTAGTGGCCAGTGGACCCGTTAGGTAGTGGCCAGTGGACCCGTTAGGTAGTGGCCTGTGGACCCGTTAGGTAGTGGCCTGTGGACCCGTTAGGTAGTGGCCTGTGGACCCGTTAGGTAGTGGCTTGTGGACCCGTTAGGTAGTGGCTTGTGGACCCGTTAGGTAGTGGCTAGTGGACCCGTTAGGTAGTGGCTTGTGGACCCGTTAGGTAGTGGCTTGTGGACCCGTTAGGTAGTGGCTAGTGGAACCGTTAGGTAGTGGCTAGTGGAACCGTTAGGTAGTGGCTAGTGGAACCGTTAGGTAGTGGCTTGTGGACCCGTTAGGTAGTGGCTTGTGGAGCTTTTAAACTGGGTTAAGGCTAGAGATATACAGTGGGGGGAAAAAGTATTTGATCCCCTGCTGATTTTGTACGTTTGCCCACTGACAAAGAAAGGATCAGTCTAATTTTAATGGTAGGTTTATTTGAACAGTGAGAGACAGAATAACAACAAAAATATCCAGAAAAACGCATGTCAAAAATGTTAGAAATTGATTTGCATTTTAATGAGGGAAATAAGTATTTGACCCCCTCTCAATCAGAAAGATTTCTGGCTCCCAGGTGTCTTTTATACAGGTAACGAGCTGAGATTAGGAGCACACTCTTAAAGGGAGTGCTCCTAACCGCAGCTTGTTACCTGTAAAAAAGACACCTGTCCACAGAAGCAATCAATCAATCAGATTCCAAACTCTCCACCACGGCCAAGACCAAAGAGCTCTCCAAGGATGTCAGGGACAAGATTGTAGACCTACACAAGGCTGGAATGGGCTACAAGACCATCGCCAAGCAGCTTGGTGAGAAGGTGACAACATTTGGTGTGATTATTCGCAAATGGAAGAAACACAAAAGAACTGTCAATCTCCCTCGACCTGGGGCTCCATGCAAGATCTCACCTCGTGGAGTTGCAATGATCATGAGAACGGTAAGGAATCAGCCCAGAACTACACGGGAGGATCTTGTCAATGATCTCAAGGCAGCTGGGACCATAGTCACCAAGAAAACAATTGGTAACACACAATGCCGTGAAGGAGTGAAATCCTGCAGCGCCCGCAAGGCCCCCCTGCTCAAGAATACATATACAGGCCCGTCTGAAGTCTGCCAATGAACATCTGAATGACTCAGAGGACAACTGGTGAAAGTGTTGTGGTCAGATGAGACCAAAATGGAGCTCTTTGACATCAACTCAACTCGCCGTGTTTGGAGGAGGAGGAATACTGCCTATGACCCCAAGAACGCCATCTCCACCGTCAAACATGGAGGTGGAAACATTATGCTTTGGGGGTGTTTTTCTGCTAAGGGGACAGGACAACTTCCCCGCATCAAAGGGACGATGGACGGGGCCATGTACCGTCAAATCTTGGGTGAAAACCTCCTTCCCTCAGCCAGGGCATTGAAAATGGGTCGTGGATTGGTATTCCAGCATGACAATGACCCAAAACACACGGCCAAGGCAACAAAGGAGTGGCTCAAGAAGAAGCACATTAAGGTCCTGGAGTGGCCTAGCCAGTCTCCAGACCTTAATCCCATAGAAAATCGGTGGAGGGAGCTGAAGGTTCGAGTTGCCAAATGTCAGCCTCGAAACCTTAATGACTTGGAGAAGATCTGCAAAGAGGAGTGGGACAAAATCCCTCCTGAGATGTGTGCAAACCTGGTGGCCAACTACAAGAAACGTCTGACCTCTGTGATTGCCAACAAGGATTTTGCCACCAAATACTAAGTCATGTTTTGCAGAGGGGTCAAATACTTATTTCCCTCATTAAAATGCAAATCATTTTATAACATTTTTGACATGCGTTTTTCTGGATTGTTGTTGTTGTTATTCTGTCTCTCACTGTTCAAATAAACCTACTATTAAAATTATAGACTGATAATTTCTTTGTAAGTGGGCAAACGTACAAAATCAGCAGGGGATCAATTACTTTTTTCCCTCACTGTAATAGCATGTTATCATAGTTTTTACTAGCCGACTGACTGGTTAATAGTGGACATTATTAAACTGCTGTGTGGTGACCATGAACTGAGCTGTGGTGTTGTCACTACATACCATCTATAACTATTATTACTATACTACCATCACTACATACCATCTATAACTATTATTACTATACTACCATCTCTACATACCATCTATAACTATTATTACTATACTACCATCTATAACTATTATTACTATACTACCATCTCTACATACCATCTATAACTATTATTACTATACTACCATCACTACATACCATCTATAACTATTATTACTATACTACCATCACTACATACCATCTATAACTATTATTACTATACTACCATCACTACATACCATCTATAACTATTATTACTATACTACCATCACTACATACCATCTATAACTATTATTACTATACTACCATCTATAACTATTATTACTATACTACCATCACTACATACCATCTATAACTATTATTACTATACTACCATCACTACATACCATCTATAACTATTATTACTATACTACCATCTATAACTATTATTACTATACTACCATCACTACATACCATCTATAACTATTATTACTATACTACCATCACTACATACCATCTATAACTATTATTACTATACTACCATCACTACATACCATCTATAACTATTATTACTATACTACCATCTATAACTATTATTACTATACTACCATCTATAACTATTATTACTATACTACCATCTCTACATACCATCTATAACTATTATTACTATACTACCATCACTACATACCATCTATAACAATTATTACTATACTACCATCACTACATACCATCTATAACTATTATTACTATACTACCATCACTACATACCATCTATAACTATTATTACTATACTACCATCTATAACTATTATTACTATACTACCATCTATAACTATTATTACTATACTACCATCACTACATACCATCTATAACTATTATTACTATACTACCATCACTACATACCATCTATAACTATTATTACTATACTACCATCTATAACTATTATTACTATACTACCATCTATAACTATTATTACTATACTACCATCTATAACTATTATTACTATACTACCATCTCTACATACCATCTATAACTATTATTACTATACTACCATCACTACATACCATCTATAACAATTATTACTATACTACCATCACTACATACCATCTATAACTATTATTACTATACTACCATCACTACATACCATCTATAACTATTATTACTATACTACCATCACTACATACCATCTATAACTATTATTACTATACTACCATCTATAACTATTATTACTATACTACCATATATAACTATTATTACTATACTACCATCACTACATACCATCTATAACTATTATTACTATACTACCATCACTACATACCATCTATAACTATTATTACTATACTACCATCTATAACTATTATTACTATACTACCATCTATAACTATTATTACTATACTACCATCTCTACATACCATCTATAACTATTATTACTATACTACCATCACTACATACCATCTATAACTATTATTACTATACTACCGTCTAACTATTAATACTATACTACCATCTATAACTATTATTACTATACTACCATCACTACATACCATCTATAACTATTATTACTATACTACCATCACTACATAGTATGCACAGTATGTAAACATGCAGTATAGTTGTCTATTTGAATGGTCACACAAAAGCAATGATGTCTAAGCTTTGGTGGGTCACAACACGAGGGAACAAAGCTCCCAGGCTCTGCCCTCCTGCCGTGTCCGTGTGGTTGCTACCAGCGACAGTAACTCACGGCTCTCAGAGTGACTGGCTAATTGCATGTCGGGAAGCAACAAATGAATAACAAACCCTGTTTGTGATGCGTGGCGGCACAGGAGGAACAGCGCAGGAGGAACAGCGCAGGGAAAAAACTATTGTGTTCGATAATATTCGCCCATTATTTATACCCCCCCCCCCATGGTTAGTTAGACTTATTTCCACAACCTCTGCTGTGGTGTAGCCTGTACAGTACCGTTTACACAGGGGAAGCTCTGTAGTTAATATAATACTAGTCATTTAAAAGACCAGGGTGGGTCGTGTCAAGACTGGGTTGTGTTGTGGTCAAGTTTGTTGTTCATTATTGGGGATTTCCCAGTTCCCTGTGTGTGTGTGTGTGTGTGTGTGTGTGTGTTTCCGTAAGTGGTTAGTCAGGGTGGTATTAGTCAATAGAGCCGGTGACGTGGTGAAGGTAATCCATGATCCTGTGTGTGTGTGTGTGTGTGTGTGTGTGTGTGTGTGTGTGTGTGTGTGTGTGTGTGTGTGTGTGTGTGTGTGTGTGTGTGTGTGTGTGTGTGTGATGTGATGCTGACTGTCAGTTCTGTGACGTCTCCTCTCTCTGAGGTCACTGGCCAGCAGATGGAAACTCATGGATTACATATATAAGACAGGAGACGCACACTCTCGGTCCGATTCACACACTACTTCTAGGACAGAGGGAGAGGAGGAGGTCTGTAGAGAGAAAGAACAGAAACAGTCCAGCTCAGAGAGACAGAATAAAGGTTTGCGTAGCAGCCAATTCAAGCTGAGAGAGAGAGAGGGAGAGGGGTGAAGAGAAGTGGAACCTCTTCTTTAGCTTCTCATTGACACATCCCAAGTGGTTCTCTGTTCCCCTGGTGAAGAGAAAGGAAATCGATTCCTCCGTGATTTGTTTTCTTGTCGTTTATTACTTAATTGATTGTTCCGGGGCTGACCTCTGTGGGAGAATGACAATCCTCACGTCCTTTATGTGAGTATCCATCCCTAGGAAAAACTGTGTGCTCGAGTGTGTACACGCTTTTGTATGCGCGTTTGTGTGTGTGTGTGTGAACTGCTGCCGATTTTATCGACAATGTAGGATACCCAAGGACAACACACTTCGGGCGTGATCAGATCGTCATATCATATCTCACTGCTCCGATATCGTTGACACTCAAAGGCTGTGTTGTCTGTGGTAAAAGTAGATGATCTGGGGAACTAGAGTATAGTACAATATTTTTGGTGTGAATGACACAGTCATTCAATGAGTCTACCTGGACTCTAAAATGGTTGAGTAGCTATTGGCGCATTCTAGAATCATCCAGAAATATGTCAAAGGACAAACAAAAGGTGATTGTCTGAATGACACCGTCAGAGCCGTATATAGCTGGAGGCGTCCTACGTGGGCTCTGGTCAGGCGTAGCTCGCTGTGTAGGGAATAGGGCGCCACTTAGACCCAACCAGTGTTCTCTGAAACGTACCGGCTAGACAGAGGATATCTGGCAGTACCATCTATGGTATGAGTCCTTGACCCAGATCAGGAGACTGGCTTGTGGGCCATGCGCGCACACACACAGAGAAACATCACAGGCTCTCTCTCACACACACACACACACACACACACACACACACACACACACACACACACACACACACAGAGAGACACCACAGGCTCACACACACACAGCCACACACACACAGCCACAGCCACACATGGAAATAGATTATTCTAATTTTATGGGCACACACACACAGGTCATTGGCTCCTGGACATTTTTTTGAATTGGTCACATGCAGCAGCTGGTCGTAGTAGGTGAGGTGTTGTTGCCAATAGAGATTACAGCTGGCCCGTGTACACCTCCTGAACGGTTGCTTCCCAAATGGCACCCTATTCCCTACATAGTGCACTACTTTAGACCAGAGCCCTATACGTAGTGCGCTATCTATGGTGGGGTGCCATTTGGGACAGACTTCTCCACCTGTCTCTACTGTAGGTGGCTTGGTTAACGTCTTGTAATCACACGGACTAGGCTCGTCCCAACCCTGTGTGGGGGTCAGCAGTAAGCCTGCTGTAATTCTGTCTATTAGTGTCAAGTTGTGTAACAGTTGATCCTAGGTCAGCGCTGCAACTCCCAGAGTCTTCCCAGGCGTATGTTTGGTTAGATGTTAGTGTCTAACCAGCGTGTGGTTCCCGTTGCGTTTCAGCGTGCCCACTGTCCCAGTGAAGAACCTCAGTGGGAACAGCCCGGTCCACCCAGCGCTGGCCGGTATCACGGGGATCCTGATGAGCGCTGCAGGGTTCCCTGTGTGTCTCACCCGCCCCCCCAAACTGGTGCTGCACCCCCCACCCGTCAGCAAGAGGGACATCAAGCCCGTCCCCGGCCTGGGCCACTGCTGCCGCAAGACCACCAAGAAACAGGCCCGTAAAGGTACGATAGGACACACTATCTAACCAGCACTAATATATAGGCCTATACACACATACCTGTACCGGACACAGTCACACACACACATATGAACACACAGACACCCCTATAGACAACTTGATTACATTGTGTGGAAGATTTTTGCTCAACACACTCATATGTTCTCTCTCCTCCTCTCTCTCCTTATGTTTTCTCTCTTCTCTCTCTCTCCTGTCTCTCTCCTCCTCTCTCCTTATGTTTTCTCTCTCCTCTCTCTCTCCTCTCTCTCTCCTCCTCTCTCCTTATGTTTTCTCTCTTCTCTCTCTCTCCTGTCTCTCTCCTGCTCTCTCTCTCCTGTCTCTCTCCTGCTCTCTCTCTCTCCTGTCTCTCTCCTCTCTCCAGGTAAGACAGCAGAGGAGGTGGTGAAGCAGTATCTTCAGAAAGTCAGGATAGCACCAGAGGAGGTGAGACCTGTTCTCTCCAGTCATTGGTTAAGTCTGAAATGACACCCTATGCCCTATAAAGTGTCATACGTTTGACCAGGGCCATAGGGATCAGACAATAGGATGTCATTTGGGACGCAGCCATTATCATCACAACACATTATCTGTTGAAGGAAATGTGGGTAGCCAAGTACATATTTAAAGAAAGACCTGCACACTGCTCCGGCCTGTAACACTTTCATTTATTAACATTACCTATTGGCCAATTAGCCTTCGTCAGCGTTTTCAAGAATTTTATTGAATGATTCCCACTCACCTGCAACAGGCTGACTCAGCTCTGTGGCTGCTTTTCCTATTTTGGATAGCTAAGTACTTACAGGTTGGCTAAAGGATCCCTCCCATCTCCTCTTCTCCTCTCCTCAGGACTGTACCATCTGTATGGAGGCCCTCGGGGGGCCGTCAGGCTACAAGGGTGGTGACTTCATAGGTCGCCTGGCCCAGTGTGGGCACCAGTACCACCTCCAGTGTCTGGTGGCCATGTACAACAACGGCAACAAAGATGGCAGCCTGCAGTGCCCTACCTGCAAAACCATCTACGGCGTGAAGACGGGCAACCAGCCGCCCGGGAAGATGGAGTACCACGTCATCCCCCACTCGCTGCCCGGCCACCCCGACTGCAAGACCATCCGCGTCATCTACAATGTCCTGCCTGGCATCCAGGGCCCAGAGCACCCCAACCCAGGCAAGCCCTTTACAGCCAGAGGGTTCCCGCGCCACTGCTACCTCCCAGACAGCGAGAAGGGACGCAAGGTAAGAACCTACGCTTTGACATATTCCATTGTAGCAGACACTGTTGTCCAGTACAAGTCAAAGGGATAGCTTTCTGGCTTTTAGCCCAATCTTTGTCCTTTTAAAACCCGGAACGTTTTCCCTTGAAGTTATATCAGTATTGGGGGAACTTTGAAAGTTGAATTTATGGATCCGTCTCTAACCATCTCACCTCCTTCTTTCTCATCTCCTCTCTCTCCACGTCCTCTCCCTTTCTCCCTCCACGTCCTCTCCCTCTCTCCCTCCACGTCCTCTCCCTCCACCTCCTCTCCCTCTCTCCCTCCACCTCCTCTCCCTCCACGTCCTCTCCCTCTCTCCCTCCACCTCCTATCCCTCCACCTCCTCTCCCTCTCTCCCTCCACCTCCTATCCCTCTACCTCCTCTCCCTCCACGTCCTCTCCCTCTACGTCCTCTCTCCCTCTACCTCCCCTCCCTCCACCTCCTATCCCTCCACGTCCTCTCCCTCTCTCCCTCCACCTCCTATCCCTCTACCTCCTCTCCCTCCACGTCCTCTCCCTCTACGTCCTCTCTACCTCCCCTCCCTCCACCTCCCCTCCCTCTACGTCCTCTCTCCCTCTACCTCCTCTTCCTCCACCTCCTCTCCCTCTACGTCCTCTCTCCCTCTACCGCCTCTCCCTCTCTCTCTCTCTCTCCCCCAGGTACTCAGACTCCTGCTGACCGCGTGGGACCGGCGCCTGGTCTTCTCGGTGGGCACGTCCAGCACCACGGGCGAGTCGGACACGGTCATCTGGAACGAGGTGCACCACAAGACGGAATTCGGCTCCAACCTCACGGGTCACGGCTACCCCGACCCTAGCCACCTAGACAACGTCCTGGATGAACTGAAAGCACAGGGCATCACCGAGGAAGAGGAGCAATGATAGGAGGAAGAGGAGGAGACAGGACGATTAATTAATTCAGACTCTACCAGCACTTAAATGGGGTGGCGGTTTGGTGTAGAGCGGAAAGTTCCAATTACATTTTGGAAGATTTTCTGAAGATGCTGATTGATTGGAGGGTCCTAGAGGTTTGAGAAATCACACAAGCACACAGTGGAGTGTTCGGTGTTTGTTTGAGTGATGGCACAGGAGAGAGGGAACGTGAGACAGGGAACAAGAGAGAGAAATAGGCTCAGGCTTTGTTTAGATTTGACTGTGGTCAAAATGATGACTACACTGGTATAGTTAGGTACTAGCTAAATAAATGACAAAGAGTTGAGAGGCGGTACTAAGTTATTTACTAACTAATTTACACTACTAAAAGAAAGAGAGAGGAGAGAGAGAGAGAAAAGAATAGAAGAGATCAAGAGACTGAGGGAGAGAAAGGACAAAGATTGAGAGATGTGAAAGGGAGGGAGATTGAGAGATGTGAAAGGGAGGGGGAAGAGCCTTAAGAAAGGAGGAAGAGAATAGAGCGAGCAAACAAGAGAGAGATGGCAAGAGAATGTAGCTAGTATTAAATAGGAGTAGGGTAAATTAACTTAGAAATGGTACTACTTTAGCAGAGACACAGGAAGAGAGTAAGAGAAAGAAAAAGAGGGAGGGAGAAAGGTGAGAGAGAGACAGACGTGCCTATAGTAACCACCTGCTTGAATTTGATTATCAAGTGGCTTGTGCCCGTTGTGACTGTTTGTATGTGTAGTCAGACCCCACCTAGTGTCCACTCTATTGAAAATACATTCAAAACACTGAATGTGACGAACAAAACAAACAAATCACCCATTTCTTTTCATAATGATACTCCAATTATATTTGTATTATGAATGCATTGTCATTATTGTCTTCATGTAACATCATTCCATGCGTCATACCTCTACATATATTTCAACGTTTTATTTTCTACTCTGAATGATTTGAAGTCGTGGATGTTGTATGTTACGATACGACGGCAGTTAGCCCAGAAGATATATATGGTACTATCCATAAAACAACCTTGATGGGTACTGGAAATGACTTCTTTCCCTTCCTTTTTACAATTCAGATAGTTGTTGATTCTGAACCGATGTCTTGCTGTTTGTACTGTATGTACCCGTTGTATGTATGGAAAGGGGGACATGTCAATAAAACGAGTGCTGCTTACTTTTATAAAGGAGATGAGCATTTGAGATTCACTGGGAAGACGCACTTGAGAAATTAGCCATGATATGAGCCGCCAGTGTTTGAAACCAGGTGAGAAAACACCAGGAACCCAGAACTTAAAGATTGGACAGGTTGTGGTGTGTTGGTGGGTGAGGAGGGAGTCTGAGAAGGAACATAATAGCCTGTGAAGAAGAACTGAGTTTTACCATTGCATTAATGATCAGACTAAAACCAATAAATACCTCACTATTATACAAACAACATCCGTAGCATATCCACACTCTAAAGGATATACAAAATGTCTGCCTCCATTTCATTGGCTGGATTGGCTTCAATGCAACTGATTGGGAGGGCAGTGTAATGACATTCTTGTGTAGAATGTCGTTAGAACGCATCTACCTCCTGCTGGTAAACAGTGTCTTTGGTCTTGTTCCTTATGGAGACCGTGTGCATCACCGGCCACCACGCCTGTCCGGTCTCAGAGTTGGGTCTATGAAGAACCTATTTATAAGGATGTTGTGTGTGTGCGAGTGTGTGTGTGTGAGCTCATGCATATAACGTATGCATGCCTTTATACATGACATGCGTTTTAATGTGTACTGTTTGTACATCAATGTGTTTTGAGGTATGATTCTGTTACTAAACAGCACACTTTGTTGCTTTTACCCCATTAATATCAAGATCCACTTTTCTGTTCTTTCTTTCTTTTAAATTGTCTGTTAGTTAGCTTTAAAAAGAAAAATAACAATAATAAAGTGTTAACAGTTGTCTTGATCAAATGGTATATTCAGCTCTTTCTCATTTTGTACATAAGCGTTGTTAGTGTCTGTCATTTTTTGGTCAAATCTTTCTTATGGTTGAGTTGACACGAGATTTTACTTTTCTTTTCATTGTATTTTCATTGTGAAAAGGAATTTGAAGGTAGACTTTTTCTGACTGTATAATGTAATGTACTTTTATACCAAGCCGCTAAGGGTGGCCATCCCTCCTGGAGACCTACCTGGAGGCTTTTGTTCCAGCACTGCTTTACCGTTGCCTGACGACTCATCCTGAATTTAATTCTGCTTCTCTATCGATCACTCCATAGGGCAGGGATGGGCAACTCCAGTCCTCTGGGGCCATCCCTCGCAAACACAGCTGATTAATCTAATTGCGATGTAAACTGAAGATGAATTATTTGTGGCTTATTGGACTGTGTTAGCTGGGGCTAGGGCGAAAACCAAAACGTGCACCCCTTGGGGTCTCGAATTTGGGAAATGCTGGTCTAGGCCCAACCCATCTCAATCTACTAACAGTCTGCTCATCGGGGAACCTTGATTAGCGGAATCAGGTGTGGTATAGCAGGGCTGGAAAAAGCCTGCATCCCCAGCCTTTCAGGGGGAGGGTTTGCCACCCCTTCCTTATGTCCCCTTTCCCCATTCAGATGACCCAGTTGTTCATCTTCTACTACAACCTCAAGTGTCTTTTGATGTGTACATTCTTCACACAGCATCCCTTCATCGTTGTCCAATTGTTCGTTTGAGGGGAACATGAGAGGTGTTTTACCTCATTCTTGGTGAAGAGGTTGGGAAGGGTGCTGGGTGTAAAGTGAATAATAAGTGATGCATTAAAAAAAATGTACATACACCAAAACAATTGCTGGAATACGAATGATTAATACAAATAAAGAATCGAATGAAGAGTTGTTTGTTTTTGATTTTATTTCCTGTTCTGAAATATAGGCTGACTGATTGCACTGATTTGATCAGACAGAGAACCCCTCTATATGCCACATTAGGTAGTATGAACTGGCTGCACCCCAAAATTGAAAGTGGATTTTTCTTCTACTTCGCTCCATGTGTGAACTCCCACTCAAAGCGTCGTGTTCAACTGCTGAATGTCTTTTAAAACTCGAAGTTGGCCTTTTTACTTTCACGGTATGAAGCTCAAAATAGATCTAATATATTTACTGTGTATTGCAATGTAGTTGGTGCCATATCAAGCCCTAGTACTTTATTGCGAAATTGTAGAGTTAACATAGTTGATAGCTACAGTATCTAGCTAGCAGCAGGCCGGCGGTCAGATGTCAAAGCTGTAGCTAGCTATAGTAGCTGACATTAGTTCCAGAGAGCCTACTATTGCAATAAAAAGAGACTGGTTGCAAATAGCTGACAAAAACAACTGACAATGGTTATATATATGAGCTACAAAAATTATGTAGATACAAAATACTTTTGTCTACTATTCCATCTAACGATGGAACTTGTGATGGATCAGTTTAATTGCTCTACCACAATACTCCAATGCGCACATGCGTCCCCTATTACCTATTGCGGGATTTACACTCCCATTCCACCAGCAACATTCTATCTTGCCTTACATATAGTAAAGTAAAAAAACTAGCAATATTTGTGTTATTTTCTATTTTATTAAGATCCCCAATATGAATTGATTTTAAATTTAGATCTGATCAGGAAACAGCCTGGCTAGCTCAGTCGGTAGAGCATGAGACTCTTAATCTCAGGTTTGAGCCCCACGTGGGCACTCTGTTTGGTTTTATGGAAACCTAACTATTTGCAGTTTGAATTAAACCCGCATTTTCAATGTGCTGCTGGCATTATTACCAGTCTTCTTTGCGTTAGATATACAAAGGATAAAGAATGACTTACTAATGTAAACTAATCTGGATATTTATAATGCTTCTTCAAAGAGTGAGTTCTGTATATCAATGATGATATTGATGACTCATAAAATAGCAGTACTTTTGTGCCCTATAGCAATTGTCACAGTCGTCGTATGAAAGGGACCAAGGCGCAGCGGGTTGAGTGCTCATATTAACTTTTCATTTTAATAAACTTGAACACTTAACAAAAAAACAAACGACAGCTAAACAGTTTTGCAGGCTAACCCTAGCAGTGCAAAAATAAATAAATTAAAAAATAAATTAAAAAAAACAATCTCCCACAAATCCCATGACAAACACATTCCTAATTATAGGACCTTCAATCAGAAGCAACGATAAACAGCTGCCTCCAATTGAAGGCCCCAATCCCCATTACCTAAACATAGAAATATAATGACTAGACGGAACATAGAAATACACTAACATAGAACATAGACCAAAACCCCGGAATACATAAATCAAACACCCCCTCTACATAAGCACACACCCCGAACCATATGAAACAAATACCCCCTGCCACGTCCTGACCAAACTATAATAACAAATAACCCCTTTACTGGTCGGGACGTGACAGCAATACTTTGTTTGTACTAGTCAATATGCCCAGCCAGTCCAGAAACAACCCATAGCACCATATCTATCCTTTCAAACAGTGGTATTCAAAGTTGGGGTCGTGACCCCAGTGGGGTGGGATGGGGCAGCAATAAATTATTGGGGAAAAAGTTGGGGTCCCAAGAAATTCCAGCAGCAGAAATAAGTCGGTACGCCCTGAAACATGTTTAGTAGGTTATCGCACATATGTTCAAATTGTGAACTGATTTGCATTGCAGAATCCTTCCCTGGTGGTCTAGTGGTTAGGATTCGGCGCTCTCACCGCCGCGGCCTAGTTCCCGGTCAGGGAACTAGTCTTTGCTCCTTGTTTACTTGTGCAAACTCTCACAATGAATTTTGTCGGTCAAACAGTTCTATTTTTGTTTCATCAGACCAGAGGACATTTCTCCAAAAAGTAGGATCTTTGTCCCCAAACTGCAGTCAGGCTTTTTTATGGCAGCTTTTTTAAGGCTGAGTGGCCTTTCAGGTTATGTCGATATAGGACTCGTTTTACTGTGGATGTAGATACTTTTGAACCTGTTTCCTCCAGCATCTTCACAAGGTCCTTTGCTGTTGTTCTGGGATTGATTTGCACTTTCCGCACCAAAGTACGTTTATCTCTAGGAGACAGAACGCGTCTCCTTCCTGAGCGGTATGACGGCTGCGTGGTCCCATGGTGTTTATACTTGCGTACTATTGTTTCTACAGATAAACGTGGTACCTTCAGGTGTTTGGAAATTGCTCCCAAGGATGAACCAGACTTTTTTTATTTATTTTTTATTTCACCTTTATTTAACCAGGTAGGCAAGTTGAGAACAAGTTCTCATTTACAATTGCGACCTGGCACTTGTGGAGGTCTACAATTGTTTTCTGAGGTCTTGGCTGATTTCTTTTGATTTTCCCATGATGTCAAGCGAAGAGGCACAGAGTTTAAAGGTAGGCCTTGAAATACATCTACAGGTACACCTCCAATTGACTCAAATGATGTCAATTAGCCTATCAGAAGCTTCTAAAGCCATGAAATCATTTTCGGGAATTTTCCACGCTGTTTAAAGGCACAGCCAACTTAGTGTATGTAAACCTCTGACCCACTGGATTTGTGATACAGTGAATTATAAGTGAAATAATCTGTCTGTAAACAATTGTTGGAAAAATGACTTGTGTCATGCACAAAGTACATGTCCTAACCGACTTGCCAAAACTATAGTTTGTTAAACAAGACATGTGTGGAATGTTTGACAAACAACTTTCAATGACTCCAACATAAGTGTACGTAAACTTCCGACTTCAACTGTATGTACCATTTCAAATCGCAAACCGATTTGCGCTGCACTATCCTTCCCTGGTGGTCTAGTGGTTAGGATTCGGCGCTCTCACCGCCGCGGCCCGGGTTCGATTCCCGGTCAGGGAACTAATCTTTTGCGACCTGTTTACTTGTGCAACCTGTCACAATGAATTTTGTCGGTCATCGCACATATGTAGCATTTCAAATTGTGAACCGATTTCCTATGCGGTATCCTTCCCTGGTGGTCTAGCGGTTAGGATTCGGCGCTCTCACCGCCGCGGCCCGGGTTCGATTCCCGGTCAGGGAACTAGTCTTTGTTACTTGTGCAACCTGTCACACTAAATTTAGTAGGTAATCGCACATATGTACCACTTTACTTATGAACTGATTTTCCCTGCAGTGTCCTTCCCTTGTGACCGAGTGGTGCACCAGTCCCTCCTGCAGCAAAGCACCCCCACAACATGATGCTGCCACCCCTGTGCTTCACGGTTGGGATGGTGTTCTTCGGCTTGCAAGCCTCCACCTTTTGCCTCCAAACATAACAATGGTCATTATGGCCAAATAGTTCTATTTTTGTTTCATCAGACCAGAGGACATTTCTCCAAAAAGTAGGATCTTTGTCCACAAACTGCAGTCAGGCTTTTCTATGGCAGTTTTGGAGCAGCAGCTTCTTCCTTGCTGAGCAGCCTTTCAGGTTATACCGAAATAGGACTCGTTTTACTGTGGATGTAGATACTTTTGAACCTGGTTCCTCCAGCATCTTCACAAGGTCCTTTGCTGTTGTTCTGGGATTTATTTGCACTTTTCGCACCAAAGTACGTTAATCTCTAGGAGACAGAACGCGTCTCCTTCCTGAGCGGTATGACGGCTGCGTGGTCCCATGGTGTTTATACTTGCGTACTATTGTTTCTACAGATAAACGTGGTACCTTCAGGCGTTGGGAAATTGCTTTGGAGCAGTAGCTTCTTCCTTGCTGAGCGGCCGTTCAGGTTATGTCGATATAGGACTCGTTTTATTGTGGATGTAGATACTTTTGGACCTTTTTCCTCCAATATCTTCACAAGGTCCTTTGCTGTTGTTCTGGGATTGATTTGCACTTTTCGCACCAAAGTACGTTCATCTCTAGGAGACAGAACACGTCTCCTTCCTGAGCGGTAAGACGGCTGCGTGGCCCCATGGTGTTTTTACTTGCGTACTGTTTTTTCTACAGATGAACTCGGTACCTTCAGGCGTTTGGAAATTGCTCCCAAGGATGAACCAGACTTGTGGAGGTCTACAATTGTTTTCTGAGGTCTTGGCTGATTTCTTTTGATTTTCCCGTGATGTCAAGCAAAGAGGCACCTAGTTTAAAGGTAGGCCTTGAAATACATCTACAAGGTACACCTCCAATTGACTCAAATGATGTCAATTAGCCTATCAGAAGCTTCTAAAGCCATGACATCATTTTCGGGAATTTTCCACGCTGTTTAAAGGCACAGCCAACTTAGTGTATGTAAACCTCTGACCCACTGGATTTGTGATACAGTGAATTATAAGTGAAATAATCTGTCTGTAAACAATTGTTGGAAAAATGACTTGTGTCATGCACAAAGTACATGTCCTAACCAACTTGCCAAAACTATAGTTTGTTAAACAAGAAATGTGTGGAGTGGTTGACAAACGACTTTTAATGACTCCAACATAAGTGTAAGTAAACTTCCGACTTCAACTGTATGTACCATTTCAAATTGAAAACCGATTTGCACTGCACTATCCTTCCCTGGTTGTCTAGTGGTTAGGATTCGGCGCTCTCACCGCCGCGGCCCGGGTTCGATTCCCGGTCAGGGACCTAATCTTTTGCGACCTGTTTACTTGTGCAACCTGTCACAATGAATTTTGTCGGTCATCGCACATATGTAGCATTTCAAATTGTGAACCGATTTGCTTTGCTGTATCCTTCCCTGGTGGTCTAGTGGTTAGGATTCGGTGCTCTCACCGCTGCGGCCTGGGTTCGATTCCCGGTCAGGGAATTAGTCTTTGTTACTTGTGCAACCTGTCACACTGAATTTAGTAGGTAATCGCCCAACTGATTTTCCCTACAGTGTCCTTCCCTTGTGACCTAGTGGTGCAGCAACGCACCCCCACAACATGATGCTGCCACCCCTGTGCTTCATGTTTGGGATGGTGTTCTTCGGCTTGCAAGCCTCCACCTTTTGCCTCCAAACATAACAATGGTCATTATGGCCAAATAGTTCTATTTTTGTTTCATCAGACCAGAGGACATTTCTCCAAAAAGAAGGATCTTTGTCCACAAACTGCAGTCAGGCTTTTCTATGGCAGTTTTGGAGCAGCAGCTTCTTCCTTGCTGAGCAGCCTTTCAGGTTATACCGATATAGGACTCGTTTTACTGTGGATGTAGATACTTTTGAACCTGTTTCCTCCAGCATCTTCACAAGGTCCTTTGCTGTTGTTCTGGGATTGATTTGCACCTTTCGCAACAAAGTACGTTCATCTCTAGGAGACAGAACGCGTCTCCTTCCTGAGCGGTATGATGGCTGCGTGGTCCCATGGTGTTTTTACTTGCGTACTGTTTTTTCTACAGATGAACTCGGTACCTTCAGGCGTTAGGAAATTGCTCCCAAGGATGAACCAGACTTGTGGAGGTCTACAATTGTTTTCTGAGGTCTTGGCTGATTTCTTTTGATTTTCCCGTGATGTCAAGCAAAGAGGCACCGAGTTTAAAGGTAGGCCTTGAAATACATCTACAAGGTACACCTCCAATTGACTCAAATGATGTCAATTAGCCTATCAGAAGCTTCTAAAGCCATGACATAGTTTTCAGGAATTTTCCTCGCTGTTTAAAGGCACAGCCAACTTAGTGTATGTAAACCTCTAACCCACTGCATTTGTGATACAGTGAATTATAAGTGAAATAATCTGTCTGTAAACAATTGTTGGAAAAATGACTTGTGTCATGCACAAAGTACATGTCCTAACCGACTTGCCAAAACTATAGTTTGTTAAACAAGACATGTGTGGAGTGGTTGACAAACGACTTTTAATGACTCCAACATAAGTGTACGTAAACTTCCGACTTCAACTGTATGTACCATTTCAAATTGCAAACCGATTTGCACTGCACTATCCTTCCCTAGTTGTCTAGTGGTTAGGATTCGGCGCTCTCACCGCCGTGGCCGGGGTTCGATTCCCGGTCAGGGAACTAATCTTTTGCGACCTGTTTACTTGTGCAACCTGTCACAATGAATTTTGTCGGTCATCGCACATATGTAGCATTTCAAATTGTGAACCGATTTGCTTTGCGGTATCCTTCCCTGGTGGTCTAGTGGTTAGGATTCGGCGCTCTCACCGCCGCGGACTGGGTTCGATTCCCGGTCAGGGAATTAGTCTTTGTTACTTGTGCATCCTGTCACACTGAATTTAGTAGGTAATCGCCCAACTGATTTTCCCTACAGTGTCCTTTTCTTGTGACCTAGTGGTGCAGCAAAGCACCCCCACAACATGATCCTGCCACCCCTGTGCTTCACGGTTGGGATGTTGTTCTTCGGCTTGCAAGCCTCCACCTTTTGCCTCCAAACATAACAATGGTCATTATGGCCAAATAGTTCTATTTTTGTTTCATCAGACCAGAGGACATTTCTCCAAAAAGTAGGATCTTTGTCCACAAACTGCAGTCAGGCTTTTCTATGGCAGTTTTGGAGCAGCAGCTTCTTCCTTGCTGAGCAGCCTTTCAGGTTATACCGATATAGGACTCGTTTTACTGTGGATGTAGATACTTTTGAACCTGTTTCCTCCAGCATCTTCACAAGGTCCTTTGCTGTTGTTCTGGGATTGATTTGCACTTTTCGCACCAAAGTACGTTCATCTCTAGGAGACAGAACGCGTCTCCTTCCTGAGCGGTATGATGGCTGCATGGTCCCATGGTGTTTATACTTGCGTACTATTGTTTCTACAGATAAGTGTGGTACCTTCAGGCGTTGGGAAATTGCTTTGGAGCAGTAGCTTCTTCCTTGCTGAGTGGCCGTTCAGGTTATGTCGATATAGGACTCGTTTTACTGTGCATGTAGATACTTTTGGACCTTTTTCCTCCAGCATCTTCACAAGGTCCTTTGCTGTTGTTCTGGGATTGATTTGCACTTTTCGCACCAAAGTACGTTCATCTCTAGGAGACAGAACGCGTCTCCTTCCTGAGCGGTATGACGGCTGCATGCTCCCATGGTGTTTTTACTTGCGTACTGTTTTTTCTACAGATGAACTAGGTACCTTCAGGTGTTTGGAAATTGCTCCCAAGGATGAACCAGACTTGTGGAGGTCTACAATTGTTTTCTGAGGTCTTGGCTGATTTCTTTTGATTTTCCCGTGATGTCAAGCAAAGAGGCACCGAGTTTAAAGGTAGGCCTTGAAATACATCTACAAGGTACACCTCCAATTGACTCAAATGATGTCAATTAGCCTATCAGAAGCTTCTAAAGCCATGACATCATTTTCGGGAATTTTCCACGCTGTTTAAAGGCACAGCCAACTTAGTGTATGTAAACCTCTGACCCACTGGATTTGTGATACAGTGAATTACAAGTGAAATAATCTGTCTGTAAACAATTGTTGGAAAAATGACTTGTGTCATGCACAAAGTACATGTCCTAACCGACTTGCCAAAACTATAGTTTGCTAAACAAGACATGTGTAGAGTGGTTGACAAACGACTTTTAATGACTCCAACATAAGTGTACGTAAACTTCCGACTTCAACTGTATGTACCATTTCAAATTGCAAACCGATTTGCACTGCACTATCCTTCCCTAGTTGTCTAGTGGTTAGGATTCGGCGCTCTCACCGCCGTGGCCGGGGTTCGATTCCCGGTCAGGGAACTAATCTTTTGTGACCTGTTTACTTGTGCAACCTGTCACAATGAATTTTGTCGGTCATCGCACATATGTAGCATTTCAAATTGTGAACCGATTTGCTTTGTAGTATCCTTCCCTGGTGGTCTAGTGGTTAGGATTCGGTGCTCTCACCGCCGCGGACTGGGTTCGATTCCCGGTCAGGGAATTAGTCTTTGTTACTTGTGCAACCTGTCACACTGAATTTAGTAGGTAATCGCCCAACTGATTTTCCCTACAGTGTCCTTCCCTTGTGACCTAGTGGTGCAGCAACGCACCCCCACAACATGATGCTGCCACCCCTGTGCTTCATGTTTGGGATGGTGTTCTTCGGCTTGCAAGCCTCCACCTTTTGCCTCCAAACATAACAATGGTCATTATGGCCAAATAGTTCTATTTTTGTTTCATCAGACCAGAGGACATTTCTCCAAAAAGAAGGATCTTTGTCCACAAACTGCAGTCAGGCTTTTCTATGGCAGTTTTGGAGCAGCAGCTTCTTCCTTGCTGAGCAGCCTTTCAGGTTATACCGATATAGGACTCGTTTTACTGTGGATGTAGATACTTTTGAACCTGTTTCCTCCAGCATCTTCACAAGGTCCTTTGCTGTTGTTCTGGGATTGATTTGCACTTTTCGCATCAAAGTACTTTCATCTCTAGGAGACAGAACGCGTCTCCTTCCTGAGCGGTATGACGTCTGCGTGGTCCCATGGTGTTTACACTTGCGTACTATTGTTTCTACAGATAAACGTGGTACCTTCAGGCGTTGGGAAATTGCTTTGGAGCAGTAGCTTCTTCCTTGCTGAGCGGCCGTTCAGGTTATGTCGATATAGGACTCGTTTTACTGTGGATGTAGATACTTTTGGACCTGTTTCCTCCAGCATCTTCACAAGGTCCTTTGCTGTTGTTCTGGGATTGATTCGCACTTTTCGCACCAAAGTACGTTCATCTCTAGGAGACAGAACGCGTCTCCTTCCTGAGCGGTATGACGGCTGCGTGGTCCCATGGTGTTTTTACTTGCGTACTGTTTTTTCTACAGTTGAACTCGGTACCTTCAGGCGTTTGGAAATTGCTCCCAAGGATGAACCAGACTTGTGGAGGTCTACAATTGTTTTCTGAGGTCTTGGCTGATTTCTTTTGATTTTCCCGTGATGTCAAGCAAAGAGGCACCGAGTTTAAAGGTAGGCCTTGAAATACATCTACAAGGTACACCTCCAATTGACTCAAATGATGTCAATTAGCCTATCAGAAGCTTCTAAAGCCATGACATCATTTTCGGGAATTTTCCACGCTGTTTAAAGGCACAGCCAACTTAGTGTATGTAAACCTCTGACCCACTGGATTTGTGATACAGTGAATTACAAGTGAAATAATCTGTCTGTAAACAATTGTTGGAAAAATGACTTGTGTCATGCACAAAGTACATGTCCTAACCGACTTGCCAAAACTATAGTTTGCTAAACAAGACATGTGTAGAGTGGTTGACAAACGACTTTTAATGACTCCAACATAAGTGTACGTAAACTTCCGACTTCAACTGTATGTACCATTTCAAATTGCAAACCGATTTGCACTGCACTATCCTTCCCTGGTTGTCTAGTGGTTAGGATTCGGCGCTCTCACCGCCGCGGCCCGGGTTCGATTCCCGGTCAGGGAACTAATCTTTTGCGAACTGTTTACTTGTGCAACCTGTCACAATGAATTTTGTCGGTCATCGCACATATGTAGCATTTCAAATTGTGAACCGATTTGCTTTGCTGTATCCTACCCTGGTGGTCTAGTGGTTAGGATTCGGCGGTCTCACTGCAGCGGCCTGGGTTCGATTCCCGGTCAGGGAATTAGTCTTTGTTACTTGTGCAACCTGTCACACTGAATTTAGTAGGTAATCGCCCAACTGATTTTCCCTACAGTGTCCTTCCCTTGTGACCTAGTGGTGCAGCAAAGCACCCCCACAACATGATGCTGCCACCCCTGTGCTTCATGGTTGGGATGGTGTTCTTCGGCTTGCAAGCCTCAACCTTTTGCCTCCAAACATAACAATGGTCATTATGGCCAAATAGTTATATTTTTGTTTCATCAGACCATTGGACATTTCTCCAAAAAGTAGGATCTTTGTCCACAAACTGCAGTCAGGCTTTTTTATGGCAGTTTTGGAGCAGCAGCTTCTTCCTTGCAGAGCGGCCTTTCAGGTTATATTGATATAGGACTCGTTTTACTGTGGATATAGATACTTTTGAACCTGTTTCCTCTAGCATCTTCACAAGGTCCTTTGCTGTTGTTCTGGGATTGATTTGCACTTTTCGCATCAAAGTACTTTCATCTCTAGGAGACAGAACGCGTCTCCTTCCTGAGCGGTATGACGTCTGCGTGGTCCCATGGTGTTTACACTTGCGTACTATTGTTTCTACAGATAAACGTGGTACCTTCAGGTGTTTGGAAATTGCTCCCAAGGATGAACCAGACTTGTGGAGGTCTACAATTGTTTTCTGAGGTCTTGGCTGATTTCTTTTGATTTTCCCGTGATGTCAAGCAAAGAGGCACCGAGTTTAAAGGTAGGCCTTGAAATACATCTACAAGGTACACCTCCAATTGACTCAAATGATGTCAATTAGCCTATCAGAAGCTTCTAAAGCCATGACATCATTTTCGGGAATTTTCCACGCTGTTTAAAGGCACAGCCAACTTAGTGTATGTAAACCTCTGACCCACTGGATTTGTGATACAGTGAATTACAAGTGAAATAATCTGTCTGTAAACAATTGTTGGAAAAATGACTTGTGTCATGCACAAAGTACATGTCCTAACCGACTTGCCAAAACTATAGTTTGCTAAACAAGACATGTGTAGAGTGGTTGACAAACGACTTTTAATGACTCCAACATAAGTGTACGTAAACTTCCGACTTCAACTGTATGTACCATTTCAAATTGCAAACCGATTTGCACTGCACTATCCTTCCCTAGTTGTCTAGTGGTTAGGATTCGGCGCTCTCACAGCCGTGGCCGGGGTTCGATTCCCGGTCAGGGAACTAATCTTTTGTGACCTGTTTACTTGTGCAACCTGTCACAATGAATTTTGTCGGTCATCGCACATATGTAGCATTTCAAATTGTGAACCGATTTGCTTTGCGGTATCCTTCCCTGGTGGTCTAGTGGTTAGGATTCGGTGCTCTCACCGCCGCGGACTGGGTTCGATTCCCGGTCAGGGAATTAGTCTTTGTTACTTGTGCAACCTGTCACACTGAATTTAGTAGGTAATCGCCCAACTGATTTTCCCTACAGTGTCCTTCCCTTGTGACCTAGTGGTGCAGCAACCCACCGCCACAACATGATGCTGCCACCCCTGTGCTTCATGTTTGGGATGGTGTTCTTCGGCTTGCAAGCCTCCACCTTTTGCCTCCAAACATAACAATGGTCATTATGGCCAAATAGTTCTATTTTTGTTTCATCAGACCAGAGGACATTTCTCCAAAAAGAAGGATCTTTGTCCACAAACTGCAGTCAGGCTTTTCTATGGCAGTTTTGGAGCAGCAGCTTCTTCCTTGCTGAGCAGCCTTTCAGGTTATACCGATATAGGACTCGTTTTACTGTGGATGTAGATACTTTTGAACCTGTTTCCTCCAGCATCTTCACAAGGTCCTTTGCTGTTGTTCTGGGATTGATTTGCACTTTTCGCAACAAAGTACGTTCATCTCTAGGAGACAGAACGCGTCTCCTTCCTGAGCGGTATGATGGCTGCGTGGTCCCATGGTGTTTTTACTTGCGTACTGTTTTTTCTACAGATGAACTCGGTACCTTCAGGCGTTTGGAAATTGCTCCCAAGGATGAACCAGACTTGTGGAGGTCTACAATTGTTTTCTGAGGTCTTGGCTGATTTCTTTTGATTTTCCCGTGATGTCAAGCAAAGAGGCACCGAGTTTAAAGGTAGGCCTTGAAATACATCTACAAGGTACACCTCCAATTGACTCAAATGATGTCAATTAGCCTATCAGAAGCTTCTAAAGCCATGACATAGTTTTCAGGAATTTTCCTCGCTGTTTAAAGGCACAGCCAACTTAGTGTATGTAAACCTCTAACCCACTGGATTTGTGATACAGTGAATTATAAGTGAAATAATCTGTCTGTAAACAATTGTTGGAAAAATGACTTGTGTCATGCACAAAGTACATGTCCTAACCGACTTGCCAAAACTATAGTTTGTTAAACAAGACATGTGTGGAGTGGTTGACAAACGACTTTTAATGACTCCAACATAAGTGTACGTAAACTTCCGACTTCAACTGTATGTACCATTTCAAATTGCAAACCGATTTGCACTGCACTATCCTTCCCTAGTTGTCTAGTGGTTAGGATTCGGCGCTCTCACCGCCGTGGCCGGGGTTCGATTCCCGGTCAGGGAACTAATCTTTTGCGACCTGTTTACTTGTGCAACCTGTCACAATGAATTTTGTCGGTCATCGCACATATGTAGCATTTCAAATTGTGAACCGATTTGCTTTGCGGTATCCTTCCCTGGTGGTCTAGTGGTTAGGATACGGCGCTCTCACCGCCGCGGACTGGGTTCGATTCCCGGTCAGGGAATTAGTCTTTGTTACTTGTGCAACCTGTCACACTGAATTTAGTAGGTAATCGCCCAACTGATTTTCCCTACAGTGTCCTTTTCTTGTGACCTAGTGGTGCAGCAAAGCACCCCCACAACATGATCCTGCCACCCCTGTGCTTCACGGTTGGGATGTTGTTCTTCGGCTTGCAAGCCTCCACCTTTTGCCTCCAAACATAACAATGGTCATTATGGCCAAATAGTTCTATTTTTGTTTCATCAGACCAGAGGACATTTCTCCAAAAAGTAGGATCTTTGTCCACAAACTGCAGTCAGGCTTTTCTATGGCAGTTTTGGAGCAGCAGCTTCTTCCTTGCTGAGCAGCCTTTCAGGTTATACCGATATAGGACTCGTTTTACTGTGGATGTAGATACTTTTGAACCTGTTTCCTCCAGCATCTTCACAAGGTCCTTTGCTGTTGTTCTGGGATTGATTTGCACTTTTCGCACCAAAGTACGTTCATCTCTAGGAGACAGAACGCGTCTCCTTCCTGAGCGGTATGACGGCTGCATGGTCCCATGGTGTTTATACTTGCGTACTATTGTTTCTACAGATAAGTGTGGTACCTTCAGGCGTTGGGAAATTGCTTTGGAGCAGTAGCTTCTTCCTTGCTGAGTGGCCGTTCAGGTTATGTCGATATAGGACTCGTTTTACTGTGCATGTAGATACTTTTGGACCTTTTTCCTCCAGCATCTTCACAAGGTCCTTTGCTGTTGTTCTGGGATTGATTTGCACTTTTCGCACCAAAGTACGTTCATCTCTAGGAGACAGAACGCGTCTCCTTCCTGAGCGGTATGACGGCTGCATGCTCCCATGGTGTTTTTACTTGCGTACTGTTTTTTCTACAGATGAACTCGGTACCTTCAGGTGTTTGGAAATTGCTCCCAAGGATGAACCAGACTTGTGGAGGTCTACAATTGTTTTCTGAGGTCTTGGCTGATTTCTTTTGATTTTCCCGTGATGTCAAGCAAAGAGGCACCGAGTTTAAAGGTAGGCCTTGAAATACATCTACAAGGTACACCTCCAATTGACTCAAATGATGTCAATTAGCCTATCAGAAGCTTCTAAAGCCATGACATCATTTTCGGGAATTTTCCACGCTGTTTAAAGGCACAGCCAACTTAGTGTATGTAAACCTCTGACCCACTGGATTTGTGATACAGTGAATTACAAGTGAAATAATCTGTCTGTAAACAATTGTTGGAAAAATGACTTGTGTCATGCACAAAGTACATGTCCTAACCGACTTGCCAAAACTATAGTTTGCTAAACAAGACATGTGTAGAGTGGTTGACAAACGACTTTTAATGACTCCAACATAAGTGTACGTAAACTTCCGACTTCAACTGTATGTACCATTTCAAATTGCAAACCGATTTGCACTGCACTATCCTTCCCTGGTTGTCTAGTGGTTAGGATTCGGCGCTCTCACCGCCGCGGCCCGGGTTCGATTCCCGGTCAGGGAACTAATCTTTTGCGAACTGTTTACTTGTGCAACCTGTCACAATGAATTTTGTCGGTCATCGCACATATGTAGCATTTCAAATTGTGAACCGATTTGCTTTGCTGTATCCTACCCTGGTGGTCTAGTGGTTAGGATTCGGCGCTCTCACCGCCGCGGCCTGGGTTCGATTCCCGGTCAGGGAATTAGTCTTTGTTACTTGTGCAACCTGTCACACTGAATTTAGTAGGTAATCGCCCAACTGATTTTCCCTACAGTGTCCTTTTCTTGTGACCTAGTGGTGCAGCAAAGCACCCCCACAACATGATCCTGCCACCCCTGTGCTTCACGGTTGGGATGTTGTTCTTCGGCTTGCAAGCCTCCACCTTTTGCCTCCAAACATAACAATGGTCATTATGGCCAAATAGTTCTATTTTTGTTTCATCAGACCAGAGGACATTTGTCCAAAAAGTAGGATCTTTGTCAACAAACTGCAGTCAGGCTTTTCTATGGCAGTTTTGGAGCAGCAGCTTCTTCCTTGCTGAGCAGCCTTTCAGGTTATACCGATATAGGACTCGTTTTACTGTGGATGTAGATACTTTTGAACCTGTTTCCTCCAGCATCTTCACAAGGTCCTTTGCTGTTGTTCTGGGATTGATTTGCACTTTTCGCACCAAAGTACGTTCATCTCTAGGAGACAGAACGCGTCTCCTTCCTGAGCGGTATGACGTCTGCGTGGTCCCATGGTGTTTATACTTGCGTACTATTGTTTCTACAGATAAGTGTGGTACCTTCAGGCGTTGGGAAATTGCTTTGGAGCAGTAGCTTCTTCCTTGCTGAGTGGCCGTTCAGGTTATGTCGATATAGGACTCGTTTTACTGTGCATGTAGATACTTTTGGACCTTTTTCCTCCAGCATCTTCACAAGGTCCTTTGCTGTTGTTCTGGGATTGATTTGCACTTTTCGCACCAAAGTACGTTCATCTCTAGGAGACAGAACGCGTCTCCTTCCTGAGCGGTATGACGGCTGCATGCTCCCATGGTGTTTTTACTTGCGTACTGTTTTTTCTACAGATGAACTCGGTACCTTCAGGTGTTTGGAAATTGCTCCCAAGGATGAACCAGACTTGTGGAGGTCTACAATTGTTTTCTGAGGTCTTGGCTGATTTCTTTTGATTTTCCCGTGATGTCAAGCAAAGAGGCACCGAGTTTAAAGGTAGGCCTTGAAATACATCTACAAGGTACACCTCCAATTGACTCAAATGATGTCAATTAGCCTATCAGAAGCTTCTAAAGCCATGACATCATTTTCGGGAATTTTCCACGCTGTTTAAAGGCACAGCCAACTTAGTGTATGTAAACCTCTGACCCACTGGATTTGTGATACAGTGAATTACAAGTGAAATAATCTGTCTGTAAACAATTGTTGGAAAAATGACTTGTGTCATGCACAAAGTACATGTCCTAACCGACTTGCCAAAACTATAGTTTGCTAAACAAGACATGTGTAGAGTGGTTGACAAACGACTTTTAATGACTCCAACATAAGTGTACGTAAACTTCCGACTTCAACTGTATGTACCATTTCAAATTGCAAACCGATTTGCACTGCACTATCCTTCCCTGGTTGTCTAGTGGTTAGGATTCGGCGCTCTCACCGCCGCGGCCCGGGTTCGATTCCCGGTCAGGGAACTAATCTTTTGCGAACTGTTTACTTGTGCAACCTGTCACAATGAATTTTGTCGGTCATCGCACATATGTAGCATTTCAAATTGTGAACCGATTTGCTTTGCTGTATCCTACCCTGGTGGTCTAGTGGTTAGGATTCGGCGCTCTCACCGCCGCGGCCTGGGTTCGATTCCCGGTCAGGGAATTAGTCTTTGTTACTTGTGCAACCTGTCACACTGAATTTAGTAGGTAATCGCCCAACTGATTTTCCCTACAGTGTCCTTTTCTTGTGACCTAGTGGTGCAGCAAAGCACCCCCACAACATGATCCTGCCACCCCTGTGCTTCACGGTTGGGATGTTGTTCTTCGGCTTGCAAGCCTCCACCTTTTGCCTCCAAACATAACAATGGTCATTATGGCCAAATAGTTCTATTTTTGTTTCATCAGACCAGAGGACATTTGTCCAAAAAGTAGGATCTTTGTCAACAAACTGCAGTCAGGCTTTTCTATGGCAGTTTTGGAGCAGCAGCTTCTTCCTTGCTGAGCAGCCTTTCAGGTTATACCGATATAGGACTCGTTTTACTGTGGATGTAGATACTTTTGAACCTGTTTCCTCCAGCATCTTCACAAGGTCCTTTGCTGTTGTTCTGGGATTGATTTGCACTTTTCGCACCAAAGTACGTTCATCTCTAGGAGACAGAACGCGTCTCCTTCCTGAGCGGTATGACGTCTGCGTGGTCCCATGGTGTTTATACTTGCGTACTATTGTTTCTACAGATAAGTGTGGTACCTTCAGGCGTTGGGAAATTGCTTTGGAGCAGTAGCTTCTTCCTTGCTGAGTGGCCGTTCAGGTTATGTCGATATAGGACTCGTTTTACTGTGCATGTAGATACTTTTGGACCTTTTTCCTCCAGCATCTTCACAAGGTCCTTTGCTGTTGTTCTGGGATTGATTTGCACTTTTCGCACCAAAGTACGTTCATCTCTAGGAGACAGAACGCGTCTCCTTCCTGAGCGGTATGACGGCTGCATGCTCCCATGGTGTTTTTACTTGCGTACTGTTTTTTCTACAGATGAACTCGGTACCTTCAGGTGTTTGGAAATTGCTCCCAAGGATGAACCAGACTTGTGGAGGTCTACAATTGTTTTCTGAGGTCTTGGCTGATTTCTTTTGATTTTCCCGTGATGTCAAGCAAAGAGGCACCGAGTTTAAAGGTAGGCCTTGAAATACATCTACAAGGTACACCTCCAATTGACTCAAATGATGTCAATTAGCCTATCAGAAGCTTCTAAAGCCATGACATCATTTTCGGGAATTTTCCACGCTGTTTAAAGGCACAGCCAACTTAGTGTATGTAAACCTCTGACCCACTGGATTTGTGATACAGTGAATTACAAGTGAAATAATCTGTCTGTAAACAATTGTTGGAAAAATGACTTGTGTCATGCACAAAGTACATGTCCTAACCGACTTGCCAAAACTATAGTTTGCTAAACAAGACATGTGTAGAGTGGTTGACAAACGACTTTTAATGACTCCAACATAAGTGTACGTAAACTTCCGACTTCAACTGTATGTACCATTTCAAATTGCAAACCGATTTGCACTGCACTATCCTTCCCTGGTTGTCTAGTGGTTAGGATTCGGCGCTCTCACCGCCGCGGCCCGGGTTCGATTCCCGGTCAGGGAACTAATCTTTTGCGAACTGTTTACTTGTGCAACCTGTCACAATGAATTTTGTCGGTCATCGCACATATGTAGCATTTCAAATTGTGAACCGATTTCCTTTGCTGTATCCTACCCTGGTGGTCTAGTGGTTAGGATTCGGCGCTCTCACCGCCGCGGCCTGGGTTCGATTCCCGGTCAGGGAATTAGTCTTTGTTACTTGTGCAACCTGTCACACTGAATTTAGTAGGTAATCGCCCAACTGATTTTCCCTACAGTGTCCTTCCCTTGTGACCTAGTGGTGCAGCAAAGCACCCCCACAACATGATGCTGCCACCCCTGTGCTTCATGGTTGGGATGGTGTTCTTCGGCTTGCAAGCCTCAACCTTTTGCCTCCAAACATAACAATGGTCATTATGGCCAAATAGTTATATTTTTGTTTCATCAGACCATTGGACATTTCTCCAAAAAGTAGGATCTTTGTCCACAAACTGCAGTCAGGCTTTTTTATGGCAGTTTTGGAGCAGCAGCTTCTTCCTTGCTGAGCGGCCTTTCAGGTTATATTGATATAGGACTCGTTTTACTGTGGATATAGATACTTTTGAACCTGTTTCCTCTAGCATCTTCACAAGGTCCTTTGCTGTTGTTCTGGGATTGATTTGCACTTTTCGCATCAAAGTACGTTCATCTCTAGGAGACAGAACGCGTCTCCTTCCTGAGCGGTATGACGTCTGCGTGGTCCCATGGTGTTTACACTTGCGTACTATTGTTTCTACAGATAAACGTGGTACCTTCAGGCGTTGGGAAATTGCTTTGGAGCAGTAGCTTCTTCCTTGCTGAGCGGCCGTTCAGGTTATGTCGATATAGGACTCGTTTTACTGTGGATGTAGATACTTTTGGACCTGTTTCCTACAGCATCTTCACAAGGTCCTTTGCTGTTGTTCTGGGATTGATTCGCACTTTTCGCACCAAAGTACGTTCATCTCTAGGAGACAGAACGCGTCTCCTTCCTGAGCGGTATGACGGCTGCGTGGTCCCATGGTGTTTTTACTTGCGTACTGTTTTTTCTACAGTTGAACTCGGTACCTTCAGGCGTTTGGAAATTGCTCCCAAGGATGAACCAGACTTGTGGAGGTCTACAATTGTTTTCTGAGGTCTTGGCTGATTTCTTTTGATTTTCCCGTGATGTCAAGCAAAGAGGCACCGAGTTTAAAGGTAGGCCTTGAAATACATCTACAAGGTACACCTCCAATTGACTCAAATGATGTCAATTAGCCTATCAGAAGCTTCTAAAGCCATGACATCATTTTCAGGAATTTTCCACGCTGTTTAAAGGCACAGCCAACTTAGTGTATGTAAACCTCTGACCCACTGGATTTGTGATACAGTGAATTACAAGTGAAATAATCTGTCTGTAAACAATTGTTGGAAAAATGACTTGTGTCATGCACAAAGTACATGTCCTTACCGACTTGTCAAATCTATAGTTTGTTAAACAAGACATGTGTGGAGTGGTTGACAAACGACTTTTAATGACTCAAAAATAAGTGTACGTAAACTTCCGACTTCAACTGTATGTACCATTTCAAATTGCAAACTGATTTACACTGCACTATCCTTCCCTGGTTGTCTAGTGGTTAGGATTCGGCGCTCTCACAGCCGTGGCCAGGGTTCGATTCCCGGTCAGGGAACTAATCTTTTGCGACCTGTTTACTTGTGCAACCTGTCACAATGAATTTTGTCGGTCATCGCACATATGTAGCATTTCAAATTGTGAACCGATTTGCTTTGCTGTATCCTTCCCTGGTGGTCTAGTGGTTAGGATTTGGCGCTCTCACCACCGCGGGCAGGGTTCGATTCCCGGTCAGGGAATTAGTCTTTCTTACTTGTGCAACCTGTCACACTGAATTTAGTAGGTAATCGCCCAACTGATTTTCCCTACACTGTACTTCCCTTGTGACCTAGTGGTGCAGCAAAGCACCCTCACAACATGATGCTGCCACCCCTGTGCTTCACGGTTGGGATGGTGTTCTTCGGCTTGCAAGCCTCCACCTTTTGCCTCCAAACATAACAATGGTCATTATGGCCAAATAGTTCTATTTTTGTTTCATCAGACCAGAGGACATTTCTCCAAAAAGTAGGATCTTTGTCCACAAACTGCAGTCAAGCTTTTTTATGGCAGTTTTGGAGCAGCAGCTTCTTCCTTGCTGAGCGGCCTTTCAGGTTATTTTGATATAGGACTCGTTTTACTGTGGATATAGATACTTTTGAACCTGTTTCCTCCAGCATCTTCACAAGGTCCTTTGCTGTTGTTCTGGGATTGATTTGCACTTTTCGCACCAAAGTAAGTTCATCTCTAGGAGACAGAACGCGTCTCCTTCCTGAGCGGTATGACGGCTGCGTGGTCCCATGGTGTTTATACTTGCGTACTATTGTTTCTACAGATAAACGTAGTACCTTCAGGCATTGGGAAATTGCTTTGGAGCAGTAGCTTCTTCCTTGCTGAGCGGCCGTTCAGGTTATGTCGATATAGGACTCGTTTTACTGTGGATGTAGATACTTTTGGACCTGTTTCCTCCAGCATCTTCACAAGGTCCTTTGCTGTTGTTCTGGGATTGATTTGCATTTTTTGCACCAAAGTACGTTCATCTCTAGGAGACAGAACGCGTCTCCTTCCTGAGCGGTATGACGGCTGCGTGGTCCCATGGTGTTTTTACTTGCGTACTGTTTTTTCTACAGATGAACTCGGTACCTTCAGGCGTTTAGAAATTGCTCCCAAGGATGAACCAAACTTGTGGAGGTCTACAATTGTTTTCTGAGGTCTTGGCTGATTTCTTTAGATTTTCCCGTGATGTCAAGCAAAGAGGCACCGAGTTTAAAGGTAGGCCTTGAAATACATCTACAAGGTACACCTCCAATTGACTCAAATGATGTCAATTAGCCTATCAGAAGCTTCTAAAGCCATGACATCATTTTCGGGAATTTTCCACGCTGTTTAAAGGCACAGCCAACTTAGTGTATGTAAACCACTGACCCACTGGATTTGTGATACAGTGAATTACAAGTGAAATAATCTGTCTGTAAACAATTGTTGGAAAAATGACTTGTGTCATGCACAAAGTACATGTCCTAACCGACTTGCCAAAACTATAGTTTGTTAAACAAGACATGTGTGGATTGGTTGACAAACGACTTTTAATGACTCCAACATAAGTGTACGTAAACTTCCGAATTCAACTGTATGTACCATTTCAAATTGCAAACCGATTTGCACTGCACTATCCTTCCCTGGTTGTCTAGTGGTTAGGATTCGGCGCTCTCACCGACGCGGCCCGGGTTTGATTCCCGGTCAGGGAACTAATCTTTTGCGACCTGTTTACTTGTGCAACCTGTCACAATGAATTTTGTCGGTCATCGCACATATGTAGCATTTCAAATTGTGAACCGATTTGCTTTGCTGTATCCTTCCCTGGTGGTCTAGTGGTTAGGATTCGGTGCTCTCACTGCCGTGGCCTGGGTTCGATTCCCGGTCAGGGAAGTAGTCTTTGTTACTTGTGCAACCTGTCACACTGAATTTAGTAGGTAATCGCCCAACTGATTTTCCCTACAGTGTCCTTCCCTTGTGACCTAGTGGTGCAGCAAAGCACCCCCACAACATGATGCTGCCACCCCTGTGCTTCACGGTTGGGATGGTGTTCTTCGGCTTGCAAGCCTCCACCTTTTGCCTCCAAACATAACAATGGTCATTATGGCCAAATAGTTCTATTTTTGTTTCATCAGACCAGAGGACATTTCTCCAAAAAGTAGGATCTTTGTCCACAAACTGCAGTCAGGCTTTTTTATGGCAGTTTTGGAGCAGCAGCTTCTTCCTTGCTGAGCGGCCTTTCAGGTTATATTGATATAGGACTCGTTTTACTGTGGATATAGATACTTTTGAACCTGTTTCCTCCAGCATCTTCACAAGGTCCTTTGCTGTTGTTCTGGAATTGATTTGCACTTATCGCACCAAAGTACGTTCATCTCTAGGAGACAGAACGCGTCTCCTTCCTGAGCGGTATGACGGCTGCGTGGTCCCATGGTGTTTATACTTGCGTACTATTGTTTCTACAGATAAACGTGGTACCTTCAGGCGTTGGGAAATTGCTTTGGAGCAGTAGCTTCTTCCTTGCTGAGCGGCCGTTCAGGTTATGTCGATATAGGACTCGTTTTATTGTGGATGTAGATACTTTTGGACCTGTTTCCTCCAGCATCTTCACAAGGTCCTTTGCTGTTGTTCTGGGATTGATTTGCACTTTTCGCACCAAAGTAAGTTCATCTCTAGGAGACAGAACGCGTCTCCTTCCTGAGCGGTATGACGGCTGCGTTGTCCCATTGTGTTTTTACTTGCGTACTGTTTTTTCTACAGATGAACTCGGTACCTTCAGGCGTTTGGAAATTGCTCCCAAGGATGAACCAGACTTGTGGAGGTCTACAATTGTTTTCTAAGGTCTTGGCTGATTTCTTTTGATTTTCCCGTGACGTCAAGCAAAGAGGCACCTAGTCTAAAGGTAGGCCTTGAAATACATCTACAAGGTACACCTCCAATTGACTCAAATGATGTCAATTAGCCTATCAGAAGCTTCTAAAGCCATGACATCATTTTCGGGAATTTTCCACGCTGTTTAAAGGCACAGCCAACTTAGTGTATGTAAACCTCTGACCCACTGGATTTGTCATACAGTGAATTACAAGTGAAATAATCTGTCTGTAAACAATTGTTGGAAAAATGACTTGTGTCATGCACAAAGTACATGTCCTAACCGACTTGCCAAAACTATAGTTTGTTAAACAAGACATGTGTGGAGTGGTTGACAAACGACTTTTAATGACTCCAACATAAGTGTACGTAAACTTCCGTCTTCAACTGTATGTACCATTTCAAATTGCAAACCGATTTGCACTGCACTATCCTTCCCTGGTTGTCTAGTGGTTAGGATTCGGCGCTCTCACCGCCGCGGCCCGGGTTCGATTCCCGGTCAGGGAACTAATCTTTTGCGACCTGTTTACTTGTGCAACCTGTCACAATGTATTTTGTCGGTCATCGCACATATGTAGCATTTCAAATTGTGAACCGATTTCCTTTGCTGTATCTTTCCCTGGTGGTCTAGTGGTTAGGATTCTGCGCTCTCACCGCCGCGGCCCGGGTTCGATTCCTGGTCAGGGAATTAAATTAGTCTTTGTTACTTGTGCAACCTGTCACACTGAATTTAGTAGGTAATCGCCCAACTGATTTTCCCTACAGTGTCCTTCCCTTGTGACCTAGTGGTGCAGCAAAGCACCCCACAACATGATGCTTCCACCCCTGTGCTTCACGGTTGGGATGGTGTTCTTCGGATTGCAAGCCTCCACCTTTTGCCTCCAAACATAACAATGGTCATTATGGCCAAATAGTTATATTTTTGTTTCATCAGACCAGAGGACATTTCTCCAAAAAGTAGGATCTTTGTCAACAAACTGCAGTCAGGCTTTTTTATGGCAGTTTTGGAGCAGCAGCTTCTTCCTTGCTGAGCGGCCTTTCAGGTTATCTTGATATAGGACTCGTTTTACTGTGGATATAGATACTTTTGAACCTGTTTCCTCCAGCATCTTCACAAGGTCCTTTGCTGTTGTTCTGGGATTGATTTGCACTTTTCGCACCAAAGTACGTTCATCTCTAGGAGACAGAACGCGTCTCCTTCTTGAGCGGTATGACGGCTGCGTGGTCCCATAGTGTTTATACTTGCGTACTATTGTTTCTACAGATAAACGTGGTACCTTCAGGCGTTGGGAAATTGCTTTGGAGCAGTAGCTTCTTCCTTGCTGAGCGGCCGTTCAGGTTATGTCGATATAGGACTCGTTTTATTGTGGATGTAGATACTTTTGGAACTGTTTCCTCCAGCATCTTCACAAGGTCCTTTGCTGTTGTTCTGGGATTGATTTGCACTTTTCGCACCAAAGTAAGTTCATCTCTAGGAGACAGAACGCGTCTCCTTCCTGAGCGGTATGACGGCTGCGTGGTCCCATGGTGTTTTTACTTGCGTACTGTTTTTTCTACAGATGAACTCGGTACCTTCAGGCGTTTGGAAATTGCTCCCAAGGATGAACCAGACTTGTGGAGGTCTACAATTGTTTTCTAAGGTCTTGGCTGATTTCTTTTGATTTTCCCGTGACGTCAAGCAAAGAGGCACCGAGTCTAAAGGTAGGCCTTGAAATACATCTACAAGGTACACCTCCAATTGACTCAAATGATGTCAATTAGCCTATCAGAAGCTTCTAAAGCCATGACATCATTTTCGGGAATTTTCCACGCTGTTTAAAGGCACAGCCAACTTAGTGTATGTAAACCTCTGACCCACTGGATTTGTCATACAGTGAATTACAAGTGAAATAATCTGTCTGTAAACAATTGTAGGAAAAATGACTTGTGTCATGCACAAAGTACATGTCCTAACCGACTTGACAAAACTATAGTTTGTTAAACAAGACATGTGTGGAGTGGTTGACAAACGACTTTTAATGACTCCAACATAAGTGTTCGTAAACTTCCGTCTTCAACTGTATGTACCATTTCAAATTGCAAACCGATTTGCACTGCACTATCCTTCCCTGGTTGTCTAGTGGTTAGAATTCGGCGCTCTCACCGCCGCGGCCCGGGTTCGATTCCCGGTCAGGGAACTAATCTTATGCGACCTTTTTACTTGTGCAACCTGTCACAATGAATTTTGTCGGTCATCGCACATATGTAGCATTTCAAATTGTGAACCGATTTGCTTGTTTGTATCCTTCCTTGGTGGTCTAGTGGTTAGGATTCGGCGCTCTCACCGCCGCGGCCAGGGTTTGAATCCCGGTCAGGGAATTAGTCTTTGTTACTTGTGCAACCTGTCACACTGAGTTTAGTAGGTAATTGCCCAACTGATTTTCCCTACAGTGTCCTTCCCTTGTGACCTAGTGGTGCAGCAAAGCACCCCCACAACATGATGCTGCCACCCCTGTGCTTCACTGTTGGGATGGTGTTCTTTGGCTTGCAAGCCTCCACCTTTTGCCTCCAAACATAACAATGGTCATTATGGCCAAATAGTTATATTTTTGTTTCAACAGACCAGAGGACATTTCTCCAAAAAGTAGGATCTTTGTCCACAAACTGCAGTCAGGCTTTTCTATGGCAGTTTTGGAGCAGCAGCTTCTTCCTTGCTGAGCAGCCTTTCAGGTTATACCGATATAGGACTCGTTTTACTGTGGATGTAGATACTTTTGAACGTGTTTCCTCCAGCATCTTCACAAGGTCCTTTGCTGTTGTTCTGGTATTGATTTGCACTTTTCGCACCAAAGTACGTTCATCTCTAGGAGACAGAACGCGTCTCCTTCCTGAGCGGTATGACGGCTGCGTGGTCCCATGGTGTTTTTACTTGCGTACTGTTTTTTCTACAGATGAACTCGGTACCTTCAGGCGTTTGGAAATTGCTCCCAAGGATGAACCAGACTTGTGGAGGTCTACAATTGTTTTCTGATGTCTTGGCTGATTTCTTTTGATTTTCCCTTGATGTCATGCAAAGAGGCACCGAGTTTAAAGGTAGGCCTTGAAATATATCTACAAGGTACACCTCCAATTGACTCAAATGATGTCAATTAGCCTATCAGAAGCTTCTAAAGCCATGACATCATTTTCAGGAATTTTCCACGCTGTTTAAAGGCACAGCCAACTTAGTGTATGTAAACCTCTGACCCACTGGATTTGTGATACAGTGAATTATAAGTGAAATAATCTGTCTGTAAACAATTGTTGGAAAAATGACTTGTGTCATTCACAAAGTACATGTCCTAACCGACTTGCCAAAACTATAGTTTGTTAAACAAGACATGTGTGGAGTGGTTGACAAACGACTTTTAATGACTCCAACATAAGTGTACGTAAACTTCCGACTTCAACTGTATGTACCATTTCAAATTGCAAACCGATTTACACTGCACTATCCTTCCCTGGTTGTCTAGTGGTTAGGATTCAGTGCTCTCACCGCCGCGGCCCTGGTTCGATTGTCGGTCAGGGAACTAATCCTTTGCGACCTGTTTACTTGTGCAACCTGTCACAATGAATTTTGTCGGTCATCGCACATATGTAGCATTTCAAATTGTGAACCGATTTGCTTTGCTGTATCCTTCCCTGGTGGTCTAGTGGTTAGGATTTGGTGCTCTCACCGCCGAGGCCCGGATTCAATTCCCGGTCAGGGAATTAGTCTTTGTTACTTGTGCAAGCTGTCACACTGAATTTAGTAGGTAATCGCCCAACTGATTTTCCCTAAGGTGTCCTTCCCTTATGACCTAGTGGTGCAGCAAAGCACCCCGACAACATGATGCTGCCACCCCTGTGCTTCACGGTTGGGATGGTGTTCTTCGGCTTGCAAGCCTCCACCTTTTGCCTCCAAACATAACAATGGTCATTATGGCCAAATAGTTCATTTTTTGTTTCATCAGACAAGAGGACATTTCTCGATCTTTGTCCACAAACTGCAGTCAGGCTTTTTTATGGCAGTTTTGGAGCAGCAGCTTCTTCCTTGCTGAGTGGCCTTTCAGGTTATATTGATATAGGACTCGTTTTACTGTGGATATAGATACTTTTTAACCTGTTTCCTCCAGCATCTTCACAAGGTCCTTTGCTGTTGTTCTGGGATTGATTTGCACTTTTCGCACCAAAGTACGTTCATCTCTAGGAGACAGAACGCGTCTCCTTCCTGAGCGGTATGACGGCTGCGTGGTCCCATGGTGTTTATACTTGCGTACTATTGTTTCTACAGATAAACGTGGTACCTTCAGGCGTTGGGAAATTGCTTTGGAGCAGTAGCTTCTTCCTTGCTGAGCGGCCGTTCAGGTTATGTCGATATAGGACTCGTTTTACTGTGGATGTAGATACTTTTGGACCTGTTTCCTCCAGCATCTTCACAAGGTCCTTTGCTGTTGTTCTGGGATTGATTTGCACTTTTCGCACCAAAGTACGTTCATCTCTAGGAGACAGAACGCGTCTCCTTCCTGAGCGGTATGACGCTGCGTGGTCCCATGGTGTTTTTACTTGCGTACTGTTTTTTCTACAGATGAACTCGGTACCTTCAGGCGTTTGGAAATTGCTCCCAAGGATGAACCAGACTTTTGGAGGTCTACAATTGTTTTCTGAGGTCTTGGCTGATTTCTTTTGATTTTCCCGTGATGTCAAGCAAAGAGGCACCGAGTTTAAAGGTAGGCCTTGAAATACATCTACAAGGTACACCTCCAATTGACTCAAATGATGTCAATTAGCCTATCAGAAGCTTCTAAAACCATGACATCATTTTCGGGAATTTTCCACGCTGTTTAAAGGCACAGCCAACTTAGTGTATGTAAACCTCTGACCCACTGGATTTGTGATACAGTGAATTATAAGTGAAATAATCTGTCTGTAAACAATTGTTGGAAAAATGACTTGTGTCATGCACAAAGTACATGTCCTAACCGACTTGCCAAAACTATAGTTTGTTAAACAAGACATGTGTGGAGTGGTTGACAAACGACTTTTAATGACTCCAACATAAGTGTACGTAAACTTCCGACTTCAACTGTATGTACCATTTCAAATTGCAAACCGATTTGCACTGCACTATCCTTCCCTGGTTGTCTAGTGGTTAGGATTCGGCGCTCTCACTGCCGCGGCCTGGGTTCGATTCCCGGTCAGGGAACTAATCTTTTGCGACCTGTTTACTTGTGCAACCTGTCACAATGAATTTTGTCCGTCATCGCACATATGTAGCATTTCAAATTGTGAACCGATTTGCTTTGCTGTATCCTTCCCTGGTGGTCTAGTGGTTAGGATTCGGCGCTCTCACCGCCGTGGCCCGGGTTCGAATCCCGGTCAGGGAATTAGTCTTTGTTACTTGTGCAACCTGTCACACTGAATTTTGTAGGTAATCGCCCAACTGATTTTCCCTACACTGTACTTCCCTTGTGACCTAGTGGTGCAGCAAAGCACCCCCACAACATGATGCTGCCACCCCTGTGCTTCACGGTTGGGATGGTGTTCTTCGGCTTGCAAGCCTACACCTTTTGCCTCCAGACATAACAATGGTCATTATGGCCAAATAGTTCTATTTTTGTTTCATCAGACCAGAGGACATTTCTCCAAAAAGTAGGATCTTTGTCCACAAACTGCAGTCAGGCTTTTTTATGGCAGTTTTGGAGCAGCAGCTTCTTCCTTGCTGAGTGGCCTTTCAGGTTATATTGATATAGGACTCGTTTTACTGTGGATATAGATACTTTTTAACCTGTTTCCTCCAGCATCTTCACAAGGTCCTTTGCTGTTGTTCTGGGATTGATTTGCACTTTTCGCACCAAAGTACGTTCATCTCTAGGAGACAGAACGCGTCTCCTTCCTGAGCGGTATGACGGCTGCGTGGTCCCATGGTGTTTATACTTGCGTACTATTGTTTCTACAGATAAACGTGGTACCTTCAGGCGTTGGGAAATTGCTTTGGAGCAGTAGCTTCTTCCTTGCTGAGCGGCCGTTCAGGTTATGTCGATATAGGACTCGTTTTACTGTGGATGTAGATACTTTTGGACCTGTTTCCTCCAGCATCTTCACAAGGTCCTTTGCTGTTGTTCTGGGATTGATTTGCACTTTTCGCACCAAAGTACGTTCATCTCTAGGAGACAGAACGCGTCTCCTTCCTGAGCGGTATGACGCTGCGTGGTCCCATGGTGTTTTTACTTGCGTACTGTTTTTTCTACAGATGAACTCGGTACCTTCAGGCGTTTGGAAATTGCTCCCAAGGATGAACCAGACTTTTGGAGGTCTACAATTGTTTTCTGAGGTCTTGGCTGATTTCTTTTGATTTTCCCGTGATGTCAAGCAAAGAGGCACCGAGTTTAAAGGTAGGCCTTGAAATACATCTACAAGGTACACCTCCAATTGACTCAAATGATGTCAATTAGCCTATCAGAAGCTTCTAAAACCATGACATCATTTTCGGGAATTTTCCACGCTGTTTAAAGGCACAGCCAACTTAGTGTATGTAAACCTCTGACCCACTGGATTTGTGATACAGTGAATTACAAGTGAAATAATCTGTCTGTAAACATTTGTTGGAAAAATGACTTGTGTCATGCACAAAGTACATGTCCTAACCGACTTGCCAAAACTATAGTTTGTTAAACAAGACATGTGTGGAGTGGTTGACAAACGACTTTTAATGACTCCAACATAAGTGTACGTAAACTTCCGACTTCAACGGTATGTACCATTTCAAATTGCAAACCGATTTGCACTGCTCTATCCTTCCCTGGTTGTCTAGTGGTTAGGATTCGGCGCTCTCACCGCCGCGGCCCGGGTTGGATTCCCGGTCAGGGAACTAATCTTTTGCGACCTGTTTACTTGTGCAACCTGTCACAATGAATTTTGTCGGTCATCGCACATATGTAGCATTTCAAATTGTGAACCGATTTGCTTTGCTGTATCCTTCCCTGGTTGTCTAGTGGTTAGGATTCGGCGCTCTCACCGCCGCGGCCCGGGTTCGATTCCCGGTCAGGGAATTAATCTTTTGCGACCTGTTTACTTGTGCAACCTGTCACAATGAATTTTGTCGGTCATCGCACATATGTAGCATTTCAAATTGTGAACCGATTTGCTTTGCTGTATCCTTCCCTGGTGGTCTAGTGGTTATGATTTGGTGCTCTCACCGCCGCGGCCCGGGTTCGATTCCCGGTCAGGGTACTAATCTTTTGCGACCTGTTTACTTGTGCAACCTGTCACAATGGATTTTGTCGGTCATCGCACATATGTAGCATTTCAAATTGTGAACCGATTTGTTTTGCTGTATCCTTCCCTGGTGGTCTAGTGGTTAGGATTCGGCGCTCTCACCGCCGTGGCCTGGGTTCGATTCCCGGTCAGGGAATTAGTCTTTGTTACTTGTGCAACCTGTCACACTGAATTTAGTAGGTAATCGCCCAACTGATTTTCCCTACAGTGTCCTTCCCTTGTGACCTAGTGGTGCAGCAAAGCACCCCCACAACATGATGCTGCCACCCCTGTGCTTCACGGTTGGGATGGTGTTCTTCTGCTTGCAAGCCTCCACCTTTTGCCTCCAAACATAACAATGGTCATTATGGCCAAATAGTTCAATTTTTGTTTCATCAGACCAGAGGACATTTCTCCAAAAAGTAGGATCTTTGTCCACAAACTGCAGTCAGGCTTTTCTATGGCAGTTTTGGAGCAGCAGCTTCTTCCTTGCTGAGCAGCCTTTCAGGTTATACCGATATAGGACTCGTTTTACTGTGGATGTAGATACTTTTGAACCTGTTTCCTCCAGCATCTTCACAAGGTCCTTTGCTGTTGTTCTGGGATTGATTTGCACTTTTCGCACCAAAGTACGTTCATCTCTAGGAGACAGAACGCGTCTCCTTCCTGAGCGGTATGACGGCTGCGTGGTCCCATGGTGTTTATACTTGCGTACTATTGTTTCTACAGATAAACGTGGTACCTTCAGGCGTTGGGAAATTGCTTTGGAGCAGTAGCTTCTTCCTTGCTGAGCGGCCGTTCAGGTTATGTCGATATAGGACTCGTTTCACTGTGGATGTAGATACTTTTGGACCTGTTTCCTCCAGCATCTTCACAAGGTCCTTTGCTGTTGTTCTGGGATTGATTTGCACTTTTCGCACCAAAGTACGTTCATCTCTAGGAGACAGAACGCGTCTCCTTCCTGAGCGGTATGACGGCTGCGTGGTCCCATGGTGTTTTTACTTGCGTACTGTTTTTTCTACAGATGAACTCGGTACCTTCAGGCGTTTGGAAATTGCTCCCAAGGATGAACCAGACTTTTGAAGGTCTACAATTGTTTTCTGAGGTCTTGGCTGATTTCTTTTGATTTTCCCGTGATGTCAAGCAAAGAGGCACCGAGTTTAAAGGTAGGCCTTGAAATACATCTACAAGGTACACCTCCAATTGACTCAAATGATGTCAATTAGCCTATCAGAAGCTTCTAAAGCCATGACATCATTTTCGGGAATTTTCCACGCTGTTTAAAGTCACAGCCAACTTAGTGTATGTAAACCTCTGACCCACTGGATTTGTGATACAGTGAATTACAAGTGAAATAATCTGTCTGTAAACAATTGTTGGAAAAATGACTTGTGTCATGCACAAAGTACATGTCCTAACCGACTTGCCAAAACTATAGTTTGTTAAACAAGACATGTGTGGAGTGGTTGACAAACGACTTTTAATGACTCCAACATAAGTGTACGTAAACTTCCGACTTCAACTGTATGTACCATTTCAAATTGCAAACCGATTTGCACTGCACTATCCTTCCCTGGTTGTCTAGTGGTTAGGATTCGGCGCTCTCACCGCCGCGGTCCGGGTTCGATTCCCGGTCAGGGAACTACTCTTTTGCGACCTGTTTACTTGTGCAACCTGTCACAATGAATTTTGTCGGTCATCGCACATATGTAGCATTTCAAATTGTGAACCGATTTGCTTTGCTGTATCCTTCCCTGGTGGTCTAGTGGTTAGGATTCGGCGCTCTCACCGCCGCGGCCCGGGTTCGATTCCCGGTCAGGGAACTAATCTTTTGCGACCTGTTTACTTGTGCAACCTGTCACAATGAATTTTGTCCGTCATCGCACATATGTAGCATTTCAAATTGTGAACCGATTTGCTTTGCTGTATCCTTCCCTGGTGGTCTAGTGGTTAGGATTCGGTGCTCTCACCGCCGCGGCCAGGGTTCGAATCCCTGTCAGGGAATTAGTCTTTGTTACTTGTGCAACCTGTCACACTGAATTTAGTAGGTAATCGCCCAACTGATTTTCCCTACACTGTACTTCCCTTGTGACATAGTGGTGCAGCAAAGCACCCCCACAACATGATGCTGCCACCCCTGTGCTTCACGGTTGGGATGGTGTTCTTAGGCTTGCAAGCCTCCAAACATAACAATGGTCATTATGGCCAAATAGTTCTATTTTTGTTTCATCAGACCAGAGGACATTTCTCCAAAAAGTAGGATCTTTGTCCACAAACTGCAGTCAGGCGTTTTTATGGCAGTTTTGGAGCAGCAGCTTCTTCCTTGTTGAGCGTCCTTTCAGGTTATATTCATATAGGACTCGTTTTACTGTGGATATAGATACTTTTGAACCTGTTTCCTCCAGCATCTTCACAAGGTCCTTTGCTGTTGTTCTGGGATTGATATGCACTTTTCGCACCAAAGTACGTTCATCTCTAGGAGACAGAACGCGTCTCCTTCCTGACCGGTATGACGGCTGCGTGGTCCCATGGTGTTTATACTTGCGTACTATTGTTTCTACAGATAAACGTGGTACCTTCAGGCGTTGGGAAATTGCTTTGGAGCAGTAGCTTCTTCCTTGCTGAGCGGCCGTTCAGGTTATGTCGATATAGGACTCGTTTTACTGTGGATGTAGATATTTTTGGACCTGTTTCCTCCAGCATCTTCACAAGGTCCTTTGCTGTTGTTCTGGGATTGATTTGCACTTTTCGCACCAAAGTACGTTCATCTCTAGGAGACAGAACGCGTCTCCTTCCTGACCGGTATGACGGCTGCGTGGTCCCATGGTGTTTTTACTTGCGTACTGTTTTTTCTACAGATGAACTCGGTACCTTCAGGCGTTTGGAAATTGCTCCCAAGGATGAACCAGACTTGTGGAGGTCTACAATTGTTTGTCTGAGGTCTTGGCTGATTTCTTTTGATTTTCCCGTGATGTCAAGCAAAGAGGCACCGAGTTTAAAGGTAGGCCTTGAAATACATCTACAAGGTACACCTCCAATTGACTCAAATGATGTCAATTAGCCTATCTGAAGCTTCTAAAGCCATGACATCATTTTCGGGAATTTTCCACGCTGTTTAAAGGCACAGCCAACTTAGTGTATGTAAACCTCTGACCCACTGGATTTGTGATACAGTGAATTACAAGTGAAATAATCTGAATGTAAACAATTGTTGGAAAAATGACTTGTGTCATGCACAAAGTACATGTCCTAACCGACTTGCCAAAACTATAGTTTGTTAAACAAGACATGTGTGGAGTGGTTGACAAACGACTTTTAATGACTCCAACATAAGTGTACGTAAACTTCCGACTTCAACTGTATGTACCATTTCAAATTGCAAACCGATTTGCACTGCACTATCCTTCCCTGGTTGTCTAGTGGTTAGGATTCGGCGCTCTCACCGCCGCGGCCGGGGTTCGATTCCCGGTCAGGGAAATAATCTTTTGCGACCTGTTTACTTGTGCAACCTGTCACAATGAATTTTGTCGGTCATGGCACATATGTAACATTTCAAATAGTGAACCGATTTGCTTTGCTATATCTTTCCCTGGTGGTCTAGTGGTTAGGATTCGGCGCTCTCACCGCCGCGGCCCGGGTTCGATTCCTGGTCAGGGATTTAGTCTTTGTTACTTGTGCAACCAGTCACACTGAATTTAGTAGGTAATCGCCCAACTGATTTTCTCTACAGTGTCTTTCCCTTGTGACCTAGTGGTGCAGCAAAGCACCCCCACAACATGATGCTGCCGACCCTGTGCTTCACGGTTGGGATGGTGTTCTTCGGCTTGCAAGCCTCCACCTTTTGCCTACAAACATAACAATGGTCATTATGGCCAAATAGTTCTATTTTTGTTTCATCAGACCAGAGGACATTTCTCCAAAAAGTAGGATCTTTGTCCACAAACTGCAGTCAGGCGTTTTTATGGCAGTTTTGGAGCAGCAGCTTCTTCCTTGTTGAGCGTCCTTTCAGGTTATATTCATATAGGACTCGTTTTACTGTGGATATAGATACTTTTGAACCTGTTTCCTCCAGCATCTTCACAAGGTCCTTTGCTGTTGTTCTGGGATTGATATGCACTTTTCGCACCAAAGTACGTTCATCTCTAGGAGATAGAACGCGTCTCCTTCCTGACCGGTATGACGGCTGCGTGGTCCCATGGTGTTTATACTTGCGTACTATTGTTTCTACAGATAAACGTGGTACCTTCAGGCGTTGGGAAATTGCTTTGGAGCAGTAGCTTCTTCCTTGCTGAGCGGCCGTTCAGGTTATGTCGATATAGGACTCGTTTTACTGTGGATGTAGATATTTTTGGACCTGTTTCCTCCAGCATCTTCACAAGGTCCTTTGCTGTTGTTCTGGGATTGATTTGCACTTTTCGCACCAAAGTACGTTCATCTCTAGGAGACAGAACGCGTCTCCTTCCTGAGCGGTATGACGGCTGCGTGGTCCCATGGTGTTTTTACTTGCGTACTGTTTTTTCTACAGATGAACTCGGTACCTTCAGGCGTTTGGAAATTGCTCCCAAGGATGAACCAGACTTGTGGAGGTCTACAATTGTTTGTCTGAGGTCTTGGCTGATTTCTTTTGATTTTCCCGTGATGTCAAGCAAAGAGGCACCGAGTTTAAAGGTAGGCCTTGAAATACATCTACAAGGTACACCTCCAATTGACTCAAATGATGTCAATTAGCCTATCTGAAGCTTCTAAAGCCATGACATCATTTTCGGGAATTTTCCACGCTGTTTAAAGGCACAGCCAACTTAGTGTATGTAAACCTCTGACCCACTGGATTTGTGATACAGTGAATTACAAGTGAAATAATCTGAATGTAAACAATTGTTGGGAAAATGACTTGTGTCATGCACAAAGTACATGTCCTAACCGACTTGCCAAAACTATAGTTTGTTAAACAAGACATGTGTGGAGTGGTTGACAAACAACTTTTAATGACTCCAACATAAGTGTACGTAAACTTCCGACTTCAACTGTATGTACCATTTCAAATTGCAAACCGATTTGCACTGCACTATCCTTTCCTGGTTGTCTAGTGGTTAGAATTCGGCGCTCTCACCGCCGCGGCCGGGGTTCGATTCCCGGTCAGGGAACTAATCTTTTGCGACCTGTTTACTTGTGCAACCTGTCACAATGATTTTTTTCGGTCATGGCACATATGTAGCATTTCAAATTGTGAACCGATTTGTTTTGCTGTATCCTTCCCTGGTGGTCTAGTGGTTAGGATTCGGCGCTCTCATCCCCGTGGCCTGGGTTCGATTCCCGGTCAGGGAATTAGTCTTTGTTACTTGTGCAACCTGTCACACTGTATTTAGTAGGTAATCGCCCAACTGATTTTCCCTACAGTGTCCTTCCCTTGTGACCTAGTGGTGCAGCAAAGCACCCCCACAACATGATGCTGCCACCCCTGTGCTTCACGGTTGGGATGGTGTTCTTCGGCTTGCAAGCCTCCACCTTTTGCCTCCAAACATAACAATGGTCATTATGGCCAAATAGTTCTATTTTTGTTTCATCAGACCAGAGGACATTTCTCCAAAAAGTAGGATCTTTGTCCACAAACTGCAGTCAGGCTTTTTTATGGCAGTTTTGGAGCAGCAGCTTCTTCCTTGCTGAGTGGCCTTTCAGGTTATATTGATATAGGACTCGTTTTACTGTGGATATAGATACTTTTTAACCTGTTTCCTCCAGCATCTTCACAAGGTCCTTTGCTGTTGTTCTGGGATTGATTTGCACTTTTCGCACCAAAGTACGTTCATCTCTAGGAGACAGAACGCGTCTCCTTCCTGAGCGGTATGACGGCTGCGTGTTCCCATGGTGTTTATACTTGCGTACTATTGTTTCTACAGATAAACGTGGTACCTTCAGGCGTTGGGAAATTGCTTTGGAGCAGTAGCTTCTTCCTTGCTGAGCGGCCGTTCAGGTTATGTCGATATAGGACTCGTTTCACTATGGATGTAGATACTTTTGGACCTGTTTCCTCCAGCATCTTCACAAGGTCCTTTGCTGTTGTTCTGGGATTGATTTGCACTTTTCGCACCAAAGTACGTTCATCTCTAGGAGACAGAACGCGTCTCCTTCCTGAGCGGTATGACGGCTGCGTGGTCCCATGGTGTTTTTACTTGCGTACTGTTTTTTCTACAGATGAACTCGGTACCTTCAGGCGTTTGGAAATTGCTCCCAAGGGTGAACCAGACTTTTGGAGGTCTACAATTGTTTTCTGAGGTCTTGGCTGATTTCTTTTGATTTTCCCGTGATGTCAAGCAAAGAGGCACCGAGTTTAAAGGTAGGCCTTGAAATACATCTACAAGGTACACCTCCAATTGACTCAAATGATGTTAATTAGCCTATCAGAAGCTTCTAAAGCCATGACATCATTTTCGGGAATTTTCCACGCTGTTTAAAGGCACAGCCAACTTAGTGTATGTAAACCTCTGACCCACTGGATTTGTGATACAGTGAATTACAAGTGAAATAATCTGTCTGTAAACAATTGTTGGAAAAATTACTTGTGTCATGCACAAAGTACATGTCCTAACCGACTTGCCAAAACTATAGTTTGTTAAACAAGACATGTGTGGAGTGGTTGACAAACGACTTTTAATGACTCCAACATAAGTGTACGTAAACTTCCGACTTCAACTGTATGTACCATTTCAAATTGCAAACCGATTTGCACTACGCTATCCTTCCCTGGTTGTCTAGTGGTTAGGATTCGGCGCTCTCACCGCCGCGGCCCGGGTTCGATTCCCGGTCAGGGAACTAATCTTTTGCGACCTGTTTACTTGTGCAACCTGTCACAATGAATTTTGTCCGTCATCGCACATATGTAGCATTTCAAATTGTGAACCGATTTGCTTTGCTGTATCCTTCCCTGGTGGTCTAGTGGTTAGGATTCGGCGCTCTCACCGCCGTGGCCCGGGTTCGAATCCCGGTCAGGGAATTAGTCTTTGTTACTTGTGCAACCTGTCACACTGAATTTTGTAGGTAATCGCCCAACTGATTTTCCCTACACTGTACTTCCCTTGTGACCTAGTGGTGCAGCAAAGCACCCCCACAACATGATGCTGCCACCCCTGTGCTTCACGGTTGGGATGGTGTTCTTCGGCTTGCAAGCCTACACCTTTTGCCTCCAGACATAACAATGGTTATTATGGCCAAATAGTTCTATTTTTGTTTCATCAGACCAGAGGACATTTCTCCAAAAAGTAGGATCTTTGTCCACAAACTGCAGTCAGGCTTTTTTATGGCAGTTTTGGAGCAGCAGCTTCTTCCTTGCTGAGTGGCCTTTCAGGTTATATTGATATAGGACTCGTTTTACTGTGGATATAGATACTTTTTAACCTGTTTCCTCCAGCATCTTCACAAGGTCCTTTGCTGTTGTTCTGGGATTGATTTGCACTTTTCGCACCAAAGTACGTTCATCTCTAGGAGACAGAACGCGTCTCCTTCCTGAGCGGTATGACGGCTGCGTGGTCCCATGGTGTTTTTACTTGCGTACTGTTTTTTCTACAGATGAACTCGGTACCTTCAGGCGTTTGGAAATTGCTCCCAAGGATGAACCAGACTTTTGGAGGTCTACAATTGTTTTCTGAGGTCTTGGCTGATTTCTTTTGATTTTCCCGTGATGTCAAGCAAAGAGGCACCGAGTTTAAAGGTAGGCCTTGAAATACATCTACAAGGTACACCTCCAATTGACTCAAATGATGTCAATTAGCCTATCAGAAGCTTCTAAAACCATGACATCATTTTCTTGAATTTTCCACGCTGTTTAAAGGCACAGCCAACTTAGTGTATGTAAACCTCTGACCCACTGGATTTGTGATACAGTGAATTACAAGTGAAATAATCTGTCTGTAAACAATTGTTGGAAAAATGACTTGTGTCATGCACAAAGTACATGTCCTAACCGACTTGCCAAAACTATAGTTTGTTAAACAAGACATGTGTGGAGTGGTTGACAAACGACTTTTAATGACTCCAACATAAGTGTACGTAAACTTCCGACTTCAACGGTATGTACCATTTCAAATTGCAAACCGATTTGCACTGCTCTATCCTTCCCTGGTTGTCTAGTGGTTAGGATTTGGCGCTCTCACCGCCGCGGCCCGGGTTCGATTCCCGGTCAGGGAACTAATCTTTTGCGACCTGTTTACTTGTGCAACCTGTCACAATGAATTTTGTCCGTCATCGCACATATGTAGCATTTCAAATTGTGAACCGATTTGCTTTGCTGTATCCTTCCCTGGTGGTCTAGTGGTTAGGATTCGGCGCTCTCACCGCCGTGGCCCGGGTTCGAATCCCGGTCAGGGAATTAGTCTTTGTTACTTGTGCAACCTGTCACACTGTATTTTGTAGGTAATCGCCCAACTGATTTTCCCTACACTGTACTTCCCTTGTGACCTAGTGGTGCAGCAAAGCACCCCCACAACATGATGCTGCCACCCCTGTGCTTCACGGTTGGGATGGTGTTCTTCGGCTTGCAAGCCTACACCTTTTGCCTCCAGACATAACAATGGTCATTATGGCCAAATAGTTCTATTTTTGTTTCATCAGACCAGAGGACATTTCTCCAAAAAGTAGGATCTTTGTCCACAAACTGCAGTCAGGCTTTTTTATGGCAGTTTTGGAGCAGCAGCTTCTTCCTTGCTGAGTGGCCTTTCAGGTTATATTGATATAGGACTCGTTTTACTGTGGATATAGATACTTTTTAACCTGTTTCCTCCAGCATCTTCACAAGGTCCTTTGCTGTTGTTCTGGGATTGATTTGCACTTTTCGCACCAAAGTACGTTCATCTCTAGGAGACAGAACGCGTCTCCTTCCTGAGCGGTATGACGGCTGCGTGGTCCCATGGTGTTTTTACTTGCGTACTGTTTTTTCTACAGATGAACTCGGTACCTTCAGGCGTTTGGAAATTGCTCCCAAGGATGAACCAGACTTTTGGAGGTCTACAATTGTTTTCTGAGGTCTTGGCTGATTTCTTTTGATTTTCCCATGATGTCAAGCAAAGAGGCACCGAGTTTAAAGGTAGGCCTTGAAATACATCTACAAGGTACACCTCCAATTGACTCAAATGATGTCAATTAGCCTATCAGAAGCTTCTAAAACCATGACATCATTTTCTTGAATTTTCCACGCTGTTTAAAGGCACAGCCAACTTAGTGTATGTAAACCTCTGACCCACTGGATTTGTGATACAGTGAATTACATGTGAAATAATCTGTCTGTAAACAATTGTTGGAAAAATGACTTGTGTCATGCACAAAGTACATGTCCTAACCGACTTGCCAAAACTATAGTTTGTTAAACAAGACATGTGTGGAGTGGTTGACAAACGACTTTTAATGACTCCAACATAAGTGTACGTAAACTTCCGACTTCAACGGTATGTACCATTTCAAATTGCAAACCGATTTGCACTGCTCTATCCTTCCCTGGTTGTCTAGTGGTTAGGATTCGGCGCTCTCACCGCCGCGGCCCGGGTTCGATTCCCGGTCAGGGAACTACTCTTTTGCGACCTGTTTACTTGTGCAACCTGTCACAATGAATTTTGTCGGTCATCGCACATATGTAGCATTTCAAATTGTGAACCGATTTGCTTTGCTGTATCCTTCCCTGGTTGTCTAGTGGTTAGGATTCGGCGCTCTCACCGCCGCGGCCCGGGTTCGATTCCCGGTCAGGGAACTAATCTTTTGCGACCTGTTTACTTGTGCAACCTGTCACAATGAATTTTGTCGGTCATCGCACATATGTAGCATTTCAAATTGTGAACCGATTTGCTTTGCTGTATCCTTCCCTGGTTGTCTAGTGGTTAGGATTCGGCGCTCTCACCGCCGCGGCCCGGGTTCGATTCCCGGTCAGGGAACTAATCTTTTGCGACCTGTTTACTTGTGCAACCTGTCACAATGAATTTTGTCGGTCATCGCACATATGTAGCATTTCAAATTGTGAACCGATTTGCTTTGCTGTATCCTTCCCTGGTGGTCTAGTGGTTAGGATTCGGCGCTCTCACCGCCGCGGCCCGGGTTCGATTCCCGGTCAGGGAACTAATCTCTTGCGACCTGTTTACTTGTGCAACCTGTCACAATGGATTTTGTCGGTCATCGCACATATGTAGCATTTCAAATTGTGAACCGATTTGTTTTGCTGTATCCTTCCCTGGTGGTCTAGTGGTTAGGATTCGGCGCTCTCACCGCCGTGGCCTGGGTTCGATTCCCGGTCAGAGAATTAGTCTTTGTTACTTGTGCAACCTGTCACACTGAATTTAGTAGGTAATCGCCCAACTGATTTTCCCTACAGTGTCCTTCCCTTGTGACCTAGTGGTGCAGCAAAGCACCCCCACAACATGATGCTGCCACCCCTGTGCTTCACGGTTGGGATGGTGTTCTTCGGCTTGCAAGCCTCCACCTTTTGCCTCCAAACATAACAATGGTCATTATGGCCAAATAGTTCAATTTTTGTTTCATCAGACCAGAGGACATTTCTCCAAAAAGTAGGATCTTTGTCCACAAACTGCAGTCAGGCTTTTCTATGGCAGTTTTGGAGCAGCAGCTTCTTCCTTGCTGAGCAGCCTTTCAGGTTATACCGATATAGGACTCGTTTTACTGTGGATATAGATACTTTTGAACCTGTTTCCTCCAGCATCTTCACAAGGTCCTTTGCTGTTGTTCTGGGATTGATTTGCACTTTTCGCACCAAAGTACGTTCATCTCTAGGAGACAGAACGCGTCTCCTTCCTGAGCGGTATGACGGCTGCGTGGTCCCATGGTGTTTATACTTGCGTACTATTGTTTCTACAGATAAACGTGGTACCTTCAGGCGTTGGGAAATTGCTTTGGAGCAGTAGCTTCTTCCTTGCTGAGCGGCCGTTCAGGTTATGTCGATATAGGACTCGTTTCACTGTGGATGTAGATACTTTTGGACCTGTTTCCTCCAGCATCTTCACAAGGTCCTTTGCTGTTGTTCTGGGATTGATTTGCACTTTTCGCACCAAAGTACGTTCATCTCTAGGAGACAGAACGCGTCTCCTTCCTGAGCGGTATGACGGCTGCGTGGTCCCATGGTGTTTTTACTTGCGTACTGTTTTTTCTACAGATGAACTCGGTACCTTCAGGCGTTTGGAAATTGCTCCCAAGGATGAACCAGACTTTTGAAGGTCTACAATTGTTTTCTGAGGTCTTGGCTGATTTCTTTTGATTTTCCCGTGATGTCAAGCAAAGAGGCACCAAGTTTAAAGGTAGGCCTTGAAATACATCTACAAGGTACACCTCCAATTGACTCAAATGATGTCAATTAGCCTATCAGAAGCTTCTAAAGCCATGACATCATTTTCGGGAATTTTCCACGCTGTTTAAAGTCACAGCCAACTTAGTGTATGTAAAACTATGACCCACTGGATTTGTGATACAGTGAATTACAAGTGAAATAATCTGTCTGTAAACAATTGTTGGAAAAATGACTTGTGTCATGCACAAAGTACATGTCCTAACCGACTTGCCAAAACTATAGTTTGTTAAACAAGACATGTGTGGAGTGGTTGACAAACGACTTTTAATGACTCCAACATAAGTGTACGTAAACTTCCGACTTCAACTGTATGTACCATTTCAAATTGCAAACCGATTTGCACTGCACTATCCTTCCCTGGTTGTCTAGTGGTTAGGATTCGGCGCTCTCACCGCCGCGGTCCGGGTTCGATTCCCGGTCAGTGAACTACTCTTTTGCGACCTGTTTACTTGTGCAACCTGTCACAATGAATTTTGTCGGTCATCGCACATATGTAGCATTTCAAATTGTGAACCGATTTGCTTTGCTGTATCCTTCCCTGGTGGTCTAGTGGTTAGGATTCGGCGCTCTCACCGCCGCGGCCCGGGTTCGATTCCCGGTCAGGGAACTAATCTTTTGCGACCTGTTTACTTGTGCAACCTGTCACAATGAATTTTGTCCGTCATCGCACATATGTAGCATTTCAAATTGTGAACCGATTTGCTTTGCTGTATCCTTCCCTGGTGGTCTAGTGGTTAGGATTCGGTGCTCTCACCGCCGCGGCCAGGGTTCGAATCCCTGTCAGGGAATTAGTCTTTGTTACTTGTGCAACCTGTCACACTGAATTTAGTAGGTAATCGCCCAACTGATTTTCCCTACACTGTACTTCCCTTGTGACATAGTGGTGCAGCAAAGCACCCCCACAACATGATGCTGCCACCCCTGTGCTTCACGGTTGGGATGGTGTTCTTCGGCTTGCAAGCCTCCACCTTCTTCCTCCAAACATAACAATGGTCATTATGGCCAAATAGTTCTATTTTTGTTTCATCAGACCAGAGGACATTTCTCCAAAAAGTAGGATCTTTGTTCACAAACTGCAGTCAGGCGTTTTTATGGCAGTTTTGGAGCAGCAGCTTCTTCCTTGCTGAGCGGCCTTTCAGGTTATATTGATATAGGACTCGTTTTACTGTGGATATAGATACTTTTGAACCTGTTTCCTCCAGCATCTTCACAAGGTCCTTTGCTGTTGTTCTGGGATTGATTTGCACTTTTCGCACCAAAGTACGTTCATCTCTAGGAGACAGAACGCGTCTCCTTCCTGAGCGGTATGACGGCTGCGTGGTCCCATGGTGTTTATACTTGCATACTATTGTTTCTACAGATAAACGTGGTACCTTCAGGCGTTGGGAAATTGCTTTGGAGCAGTAGCTTCTTCCTTGCTGAGCGGCCGTTCAGGTTATGTCGATATAGGACTCGTTTTATTGTGGATGTAGATACTTTTGGACCTGTTTCCTCCAGCATCTTCACAAGGTCCTTTGCTGTTGTTCTGGGATTGATTTGCACTTTTCGCACCAAAGTACGTTCATCTCTAGGAGACAGAACGCGTCTCCTTCCTGAGCGGTATGACGGCTGCGTGGTCCCATGGTGTTTATACTTGCATACTATTGTTTCTACAGATAAACGTGGTACCTTCAGGCGTTGGGAAATTGCTTTGGAGCAGTAGCTTCTTCCTTGCTGAGCGGCCGTTCAGGTTATGTCGATATAGGACTCGTTTTATTGTGGATGTAGATACTTTTGGACCTGTTTCCTCCAGCATCTTCACAAGGTCCTTTGCTGTTGTTCTGGGATTGATTTGCACTTTTCGCACCAAAGTAAGTTCATCTCTAGGAGACAGAACGCGTCTCCTTCCTGAGCTGTATGACGGCTGCGTGGTCCCATGGTGTTTTTACTTGCGTACTGTTTTTTCTACAGATGAACTCGGTACCTTCAGGCGTTTGGAAATTGCTCCCAAGGATGAACCAGACTTGTGGAGGTCTACAATTGTTTTCTAAGGTCTTGGCTGATTTCTTTTGATTTTCCCGTGACGTCAAGCAAAGAGGCACCGAGTCTAAAGGTAGGCCTTGAAATACATCTACAAGGTACACCTCCAATTGACTCAAATGATGTCAATTAGCCTATCAGAAGCTTCTAAAGCCATGACATCATTTTCGGGAATTTTCCACGCTGTTTAAAGGCACAGCCAACTTAGTGTATGTAAACCTCTGACCCACTGGATTTGTCATACAGTGAATTACAAGTGAAATAATCTGTCTGTAAACAATTGTTGGAAAAATGACTTGTGTCATGCACAAAGTACATGTCCTAACCGACTTGCCAAAACTATAGTTTGTTAAACAAGACATGTGTGGAGTGGTTGACAAACGACTTTTAATGACTCCAACATAAGGGTACGTAAACTTCCGTCTTCAACTGTATGTACCATTTCAAATTGCAAACCGATTTGCACTGCACTATCCTTCCCTGGTTGTCTAGTGGTTAGGATTCGGCGCTCTCACCGCCGCGGCCCGGGTTCGATTCCCGGTCAGGGAACTAATCTTTTGCGACCTGTTTACTTGTGCAACCTGTCACAATGTATTTTGTCGGTCATCGCACATATGTAGCATTTCAAATTGTGAACCGATTTGCTTTGCTGTATCCTTCCCTGGTGGTCTAGTGGTTAGGATTCGGTGCTCTCACCGCCGCGGCCCGGGTTCGATTCCCGGTCAGGGAATTAAATTAGTCTTTGTTACTTGTGCAACCTGTCACACTGAATTTAGTAGGTAATCGCCCAACTGATTTTCCCTACAGTGTCCTTCCCTTGTGACCTAGTGGTGCAGCAAAGCACCCCACAACATGATGCTTCCACCCCTGTGCTTCACGGTTGGGATGGTGTTCTTCGGATTGCAAGCCTCCAAACATAACAATGGTCATTATGGCCAAATAGTTATATTTTTGTTTCATCAGACCAGAGGACATTTCTCCAAAAAGTAGGATCTTTGTCAACAAACTGCAGTCAGGCTTTTTTATGGCAGTTTTGGAGCAGCAGCTTCTTCCTTGCTGAGCGGCCTTTCAGGTTATATTGATATAGGACTCGTTTTACTGTGGATATAGATACATTTGAACCTGTTTCCTCCAGCATCTTCACAAGGTCCTTTGCTGTTGTTCTGGGATTGATTTGCACTTTTCGCACCAAAGTACGTTCATCTCTAGGAGACAGAACGCGTCTCCTTCCTGAGCGGTATGACGGCTGCGTGGTCCCATGGTGTTTATACTTGCGTACTATTGTTTCTACAGATAAACGTTGTACCTTCAGGCGTTGGGAAATTGCTTTGGAGCAGTAGCTTCTTCCTTGCTGAGCGGCCGTTCAGGTTTTGTTGAAATAGGACTCGTTTTACTCTGGATGTAGATACTTTTGAACCTGTTTCCTCCAGCATCTTCACAAGGTCCTTTGCTGTTGTTCTGGGATTGATTTGCACTTTTCGCACCAAAGTACGTTCATCTCTAGGAGACAGAACGCGTCTCCTTCCTGAGCGGTATGACGGCTGCGTGGTCCCATGGTGTTTATACTTGCGTACTATTGTTTCTACAGATAAACGTGGTACCTTCAGGCGTTGGGAAATTGCTTTGGAGCAGTAGCTTCTTCCTTGCTGAGCGGCCGTTCAGGTTATGTCGATATAGGACTCGTTTTACTGTGGATGTATATACTTTTGGACCTGTTTCCTCCAGCATCTTCACAAGGTCCTTTGCTGTTGTTCTGGGATTGATTTGCACTTTTCGCACCAAAGTACGTTCATCTCTAGGAGACAGAACGCGTCTCCTTCCTGAGCGGTATGACGGCTGCGTGGTCCCATGGTGTTTTTACTTGCGTACTGTTTTTTCTACAGATGAACTCGGTACCTTCAGGCGTTTGGAAATTGCTCCCAAGGATGAACCAGACTTGTGGAGGTCTACAATTGTTTTCTGAGGTCTTGGCTGATTTCTTTTGATTTTCCCGTGACGTCAAGCAAAGAGGCACCGAGTTTAAAGGTAGGCCTTGAAATACATCTACAAGGTACACCTCCAATTGACTCAAATGATGTCAATTAGCCTATCAGAAGCTTCTAAAGCCATGACATCATTTTCGGGAATTTTCCACGCTGTTTAAAGGCACAGCCAACTTAGTGTATGTAAACCTCTGACCCACTGGATTTGTGATACAGTGAATTACAAGTGAAATAATCTGTCTGTAAACAATTGTTGGAAAAATGACTTGTGTCATGCACAAAGTACATGTCCTAACCGACTTGCCAAAACTATAGTTTGTTAAACAAGACATGTGTGGAGTGGTTGACAAACGACTTTTAATGACTCCAACATAAGTGTACGTAAACTTCCGACTTCAACTGTATGTACCATTTCAAATTGCAAACCGACTTGCACTGCACTATCCTTCCCTGGTTGTCTAGTGGTTAGGATTTGGCGTTCTCACCGCCGCGGCCCGGGTTCGATTCCCGGTCAGGGAACTAATCTTTTGCGACCTGTTTACTTGTGCAACCTGTCACAATGTATTTTGTCGGTCATCGCACATATGTAGCATTTCAAATTGTGAACCGATTTGTTTTGCTGTATCCTTCCCTGGTGGTCTAGTGGTTAGGATTCAGCGCTCTCACCGCCGTGGCCTGGGTTCGATTCCCGGTCAGGGAATTAGTCTTTGTTACTTGTGCAACCTGTCACACTGAATTTAGTAGGTAATTGCCCAACTGATTTTCCCTACAGTGTCCTTCCCTTGTGACCTAGTGGTGCAGCAAAGCACCCCCACAACATGATGCTGCCACCCCTGTGCTTCACGGTTGGGATGGTGTTCTTCGGCTTGCAAGCCTCCACCTTTTGCCTCCAAACATAACAATGGTCATTATGGCCAAATAGTTCAATTTTTGTTTCATCAGACCAGAGGACATTTCTCCAAAAAGTAGGATCTTTGTCCACAAACTGCAGTCAGGCTTTTTTATGGCAGTTTTGGAGCAGCAGCTTCTTCCTTGCTGAGTGGCCTTTCAGGTTATATTGATATAGGACTCGTTTTACTGTGGATATAGATACTTTTTAACCTGTTTCCTCCAGCATCTTCACAAGGTCCTTTGCTGTTGTTCTGGGATTGATTTGCACTTTTCGCACCAAAGTACGTTCATCTCTAGGAGACAGAACGCGTCTCCTTCCTGAGCGGTATGACGGCTGCGTGGTCCCATGGTGTTTATACTTGCGTACTATTGTTTCTACAGATAAACGTGGTACCTTCAGGCGTTGGGAAATTGCTTTGGAGCAGTAGCTTCTTCCTTGCTGAGCGGCCGTTCAGGTTATGTCGATATAGGACTCGTTTTACTGTGGATGTAGATACTTTTGGACCTGTTTCCTCCAGCATCTTCACAAGGTGCTTTGCTGTTGTTCTGGGATTGATTTGCACTTTTCGCACCAAAGTACGTTCATCTCTAGGAGACAGAACGCGTCTCCTTCCTGAGCGGTATGACGGCTGCGTGGTCCCATGGTGTTTTTACTTGCGTACTGTTTTTTCTACAGATGAACTCGGTACCTTCAGGCGTTTGGAAATTGCTCCCAAGGATGAACCAGACTTTTGGAGGTCTACAATTGTTTTCTGAGGTCTTGGCTGATTTCTTTTGATTTTCCCGTGATGTCAAGCAAAGAGGCACCGAGTTTAAAGGTAGGCCTTGAAATACATCTACAAGGTACACCTCCAATTGACTCAAATGATGTCAATTAGCCTATCAGAAGCTTCTAAAGCCATGACATCATTTTCGGGAATTTTCCACGCTGTTTAAAGGCACAGCCAACTTAGTGTATGTAAACCTCTGACCCACTGGATTTGTGATACAGTGAATTACAAGTGAAATAATCTGTCTGTAAACAATTGTTGGAAAAATGACTTGTGTCATGCACAAAGTACATGTCCTAACCGACTTGCCAAAACTATAGTTTGTTAAACAAGACATGTGTGGAGTGGTTGACAAACGACTTTTAATGACTCCAACATAAGTGTACGTAAACTTCCGACTTCAACTGTATGTACCATTTCAAATTGCAAACCGATTTGCACTGCTCTATCCTTCCCTGGTTGTCTAGTGGTTAGGATTCGGCGCTCTCACCGCCGCGGCCCGGGTTCGATTCCCGGTCAGGGAACTACTCTTTTGCGACCTGTTTACTTGTGCAACCTGTCACAATGAATTTTGTCGGTCATCGCACATATGTAGCATTTCAAATTGTGAACCGATTTGCTTTGCTGTATCCTTCCCTGGTTGTCTAGTGGTTAGGATTCGGCGCTCTCACCGCCGCGGCCCGGGTTCGATTCCCGGTCAGGGAACTAATCTTTTGCGACCTGTTTACTTGTGCAACCTGTCACAATGAATTTTGTCGGTCATCGCACATATGTAGCATTTCAAATTGTGAACCGATTTGCTTTGCTGTATCCTTCCCTGGTGGTCTAGTGGTTAGGATTAGGCGCTCTCACCGCTGCGGCCCGGGTTCGATTCCCGGTCAGGGAACTAATCTTTTGCGACCTGTTTACTTGTGCAACCTGTCACAATGTATTTTGTCGGTCATCGCACATATGTAGCATTTCAAATTGTGAACCGATTTGTTTTGCTGTATCCTTCCCTGGTGGTCTAGTGGTTAGGATTCGGCGCTCTCACCGCCGTGGCCTGGGTTCGATTCCCGGTCAGGGAATTAGTCTTTGTTACTTGTGCAACCTGTCACACTGAATTTAGTAGGTAATCGCCCAACTGATTTTCCCTACAGTGTCCTTCCCTTGTGACCTAGTGGTGCAGCAAAGCACCCCCACAACATGATGCTGCCACCCCTGTGCTTCACGGTTGGGATGGTCTTCTTCGGCGTGCAAGCCTCCACCTTTTGCCTCCAAACATAACAATGGTCATTATGGCCAAATAGTTCAATTTTTGTTTCATCAGACCAGAGGACATTTCTCCAAAAAGTAGGATCTTTGTCCACAAACTGCAGTCAGGCTTTTTTATGGCAGTTTTGGAGCAGCAGCTTCTTCCTTGCTGAGTGGCCTTTCAGGTTATATTGATATAGGACTCGTTTTACTGTGGATATAGATACTTTTTAACCTGTTTCCTCCAGCATCTTCACAAGGTCCTTTGCTGTTGTTCTGGGATTGATTTGCACTTTTCGCACCAAAGTACGTTCATCTCTAGGAGACAGAACGCGTCTCCTTCCTGAGCGGTATGACGGCTGCGTGGTCCCATGGTGTTTATACTTGCGTACTATTGTTTCTACAGATAAACGTGGTACCTTCAGGCGTTGGGAAATTGCTTTGGAGCAGTAGCTTCTTCCTTGCTGAGCGGCCGTTCAGGTTATGTCGATATAGGACTCGTTTTACTGTGGATGTAGATACTTTTGGACCTGTTTCCTCCAGCATCTTCACAAGGTCCTTTGCTGTTGTTCTGGGATTGATTTGCACTTTTCGCACCAAAGTACGTTCATCTCTAGGAGACAGAACGCGTCTCCTTCCTGAGCGGTATGACGGCTGCGTGGTCCCATGGTGTTTTTACTTGCGTACTGTTTTTTCTACAGATGAACTCGGTACCTTCAGGCGTTTGGAAATTGCTCCCAAGGATGAACCAGACTTGTGGAGGTCTACAATTGTTTTCTGAGGTCTTGGCTGATTTCTTTTGATTTTCCCGTGATGTCAAGCAAAGAGGCACCGAGTTTAAAGGTAGGCCTTGAAATACATCTACAAGGTACACCTCCAATTGACTCAAATGATGTCAATTAGCCTATCAGAAGCTTCTAAAGCCATGACATCATTTTCGGGAATTTTCCACGCTGTTTAAAGGCACAGCCAACTTAGTGTATGTAAACCTCTGACCCACTGGATTTGTGATACAGTGAATTACAAGTGAAATAATCTGTATGTAAACAATTGTTGGAAAAATGACTTGTGTCATGCACAAAGTACATGTCCTAACCGACTTGCCAAATCTATAGTTTGTTAAACAAGACATGTGTGGAGTGGTTGACAAACGACTTTTAATGACTCCAACATAAGTGTACGTAAACTTCCGACTTCAACTGTATGTACCATTTCAAATTGCAAACCGATTTGCACTGCTCTATCCTTCCCTGGTTGTCTAGTGGTTAGGATTCGGCACTCTCACCGCCGCGGCCCGGGTTCGATTCCCGGTCAGGGAACTACTCTTTTGCGACCTGTTTACTTGTGCAACCTGTCACAATGAATTTTGTCGGTCATCGCACATATGTAGCATTTCAAATTGTGAACCGATTTGCTTTGCTGTATCCTTCCCTGGTTGTCTAGTGGTTAGGATTCGGCGCTCTCACCGCCGCGGCCCGGGTTCGATTCCCGGTCAGGGAACTAATCTTTTGCGACCTGTTTACTTGTGCAACCTGTCACAATGAATTTTGTCGGTCATCGCACATATGTAGCATTTCAAATTGTGAACCGATTTGCTTTGCTGTATCCTTCCCTGGTGGTCTAGTGGTTAGGATTCGGCGCTCTCACCGCCGCGGCCTGGGTTCGATTCCAGGTCAGGGAACTAATCTTTTGCGACCTGTTTACTTGTGCAACCTGTCACAATGTATTTTGTCGGTCATCGCACATATGTAGCATTTCAAATTGTGAACCGATTTGTTTTGCTGTATCCTTCCCTGGTGGTCTAGTGGTTAGGATTCGGCGCTCTCACTGCCGTGGCCTGGGTTCGATTCCCGGTCAGGGAATTAGTCTTTGTTACTTGTGCAACCTGTCACACTGAATTTAGTAGGTAATCGCCCAACTGATTTTCCCTACAGTGTCCTTCCCTTGAGACCTAGTGGTGCAGCAAAGCACCCCCACAACATGATGCTGCCACCCCTGTGCTTCACGGTTGGGATGGTGTTCTTCGGCTTGCAAGCCTCCACCTTTTGCCTCCAAACATAACAATGGTCATTATGGCCAAATAGTTCAATTTTTGTTTCATCAGACCAGAGGACATTTCTCCAAAAAGTAGGATCTTTGTCCACAAACTGCAGTCAGGCTTTTTTATGGCAGTTTTGGAGCAGCAGCTTCTTCCTTGCTGAGTGGCCTTTCAGGTTATATTGATATAGGACTCGTTTTACTGTGGATATAGATACTTTTGAACCTGTTTCCTCCAGCATCTTCACAAGGTCCTTTGCTGTTGTTCTGGGATTGATTTGCACTTTTCGCACCAAAGTACGTTCATCTCTAGGAGACAGAACGCGTCTCCTTCCTGAGCGGTATGACGGCTGCGTGGTCCCATGGTGTTTATACTTGCGTACTATTGTTTCTACAGATAAACGTGGTACCTTCAGGCATTGGGAAATTGCTTTGGAGCAGTAGCTTCTTCCTTGTTGAGCGGCCGTTCAGGTTATGTCGATATAGGACTCGTTTTATTGTGGATGTAGATACTTTTGGACCTGTTTCCTCCAGCATCTTCACAAGGTCCTTTGCTGTTGTTCTGGGATTGATTTGCACTTTTCGCACCAAAGTAAGTTCATCTCTAGGAGACAGAACGCGTCTCCTTCCTGAGCGGTATGACGGCTGCGTGGTCCCATGGTGTTTTTACTTGCGTACTGTTTTTTCTACAGATGAACTCGGTACCTTCAGGCGTTTGGAAATTGCTCCCAAGGATGAACCAGACTTGTGGAGGTCTACAATTGTTTTCTAAGGTCTTGGCTGATTTCTTTTGATTTTCCCGTGACGTCAAGCAAAGAGGCACCGAGTCTAAAGGTAGGCCTTGAAATACATCTACAAGGTACACCTCCAATTGACTCAAATGATGTCAATTAGCCTATCAGAAGCTTCTAAAGCCATGACATCATTTTCGGGAATTTTCCACGCTGTTTAAAGGCACAGCCAACTTAGTGTATGTAAACCTTTAACCCACTGGATTTGTGATACAGTGAATTACAAGTGAAATAATCTGTCTGTAAACAATTGTTGGAAAAATGACTTGTGTCATGCACAAAGTACATGTCCTAACCGACTTGCCAAAACTATAGTTTGTTAAACAAGACATGTGTGGAGTGGTTGACAAACGACTTTTAATGACTCCAACATAAGTGTACGTAAACTTCCGTCTTCAACTGTATGTACCATTTCAAATTGCAAACCGATTTGCACTGCACTATCCTTCCCTGGTTGTCTAGTGGTTAGGATTCGGCGCTCTCACCGCCGCGGCCCGGGTTCGATTCCCGGTCAGGGAACTAATCTTTTGCGACCTGTTTACTTGTGCAACCTGTCACAATGTATTTTGTCGGTCATCGCACATATGTAGCATTTCAAATTGTGAACCGATTTGCTTTGCAGTATCCTTCCCTGGTGGTCTAGTGGTTAGGATTCGGCGCTCTCACCGCTGCGGCCTGGGTTCGATTCCCGTTCAGGGAATTAGTCTTTGTTACTTGTGCAACCTTTCACACTGAATTTAGTAGGTAATCGCCCAACTGATTTCCCTTACAGTGTCCTTCCTTTGTGACCTAGTGGTGCAGCAAAGCACCCCCACAACATGATGCTGCCACCCCTGTCCTTCACGGTTGGGATGGTGTTCTTCGGATTGCAAGCCTCCACCTTTTGCCTCCAAACATAACAATGGTCATTATGGCCAAATAGTTCTATTTTTGTTTCATCAGACCAGAGGACATTTCTCCAAAAAGTAGGATCTTTGTCAACAAACTGCAGTCAGGCTTTTTTATGGCAGTTTTGGAGCAGCAGCTTCTTCCTTGCTGAGCGGCCTTTCAGGTTATATTGATATAGGACTCGTTTTACTGTGGATATAGATACTTTTGAACCTGTTTCCTCCAGCATCTTCACAAGGTCCTTTGCTGTTGTTCTGGGATTGATTTGCACTTTTCGCACCAAAGTACGTTCATCTCTAGGAGACAGAACGCGTCTCCTTCCTGAGCGGTATGACAGCTGCGTGGTCCCATGGTGTTTATACTTGCGTACTATTGTTTCTACAGATAAACGTGGTACCTTCAGGCGTTGGGAAATTGCTTTGGAGCAGTAGCTTCTTCCTTGCTGAGCGGCCGTTCAGGTTATGTCGATATAGGACTCGTTTTATTGTGGATGTAGATACTTTTGGACCTGTTTCCTCCAGCATCTTCACAAGGTCCTTTGCTGTTGTTCTGGGATTGATTTGCACTTTTCGCACCAAAGTACGTTCATCTCTAGGAGACAGAACGCGTCTCCTTCCTGAGCGGTATGACAGCTGCGTGGTCCCATGGTGTTTATACTTGCGTACTATTGTTTCTACAGATAAACGTGGTACCTTCAGGCGTTGGGAAATTGCTTTGGAGCAGTAGCTTCTTCCTTGCTGAGCGGCCGTTCAGGTTATGTCGATATAGGACTCGTTTTATTGTGGATGTAGATACTTTTGGACCTGTTTCCTCCAGCATCTTCACAAGGTCCTTTGCTGTTGTTCTGGGATTGATTTGCACTTTTCGCACCAAAGTAAGTTCATCTCTAGGAGACAGAACGCGTCTCCTTCCTGAGCGGTATGACGGCTGCGTGGTCCCATGGTGTTTTTACTTGCGTACTGTTTTTTCTACAGATGAACTCGGTACCTTCAGGCGTTTGGAAATTGCTCCCAAGGATGAACCAGACTTGTGGAGGTCTACAATTGTTTTCTAAGGTCTTGGCTGATTTCTTTTGATTTTCCCGTGACGTCAAGCAAAGAGGCACCGAGTCTAAAGGTAGGCCTTGAAATACATCTACAAGGTACACCTCCAATTGACTCAAATGATGTCAATTAGCCTATCAGAAGCTTCTAAAGCCATGACATCATTTTCGGGAATTTTCCACGCTGTTTAAAGGCACAGCCAACTTAGTGTATGTAAACCTCTTACCCACTGGATTTGTCATACAGTGAATTACAAGTGAAATAATCTGTCTGTAAACAATTGTTGGAAAAATGACTTGTGTCATGCACAAAGTACATGTCCTAACCGACTTGCCAAAACTATAGTTTGTTAAACAAGACATGTGTGGAGTGGTTGACAAACGACTTTTAATGACTCCAACATAAGTTTACGTAAACTTCCGTATTCAACTGTATGTACCATTTCAAATTGCAAACCGATTTGCACTGCACTATCCTTCCCTGGTTGTCTAGTGGTTAGGATTCGGCGCTCTCACCGCCGCGGCCCGGGTTTGATTCCCGGTCAGGGAACTAATCTTTTGCGACCTGTTTACTTGTGCAACCTGTCACAATGTATTTTGTCGGTCATCGCACATATGTAGCATTTCAAATTGTGAACCGATTTGCTTTGCTGTATCCTTCCCTGGTGGTCTAGTGGTTAGGATTCGGCGCTCTCACTGCTGCGGCCCAGGTTCGATTCCCGGTCAGGTAATTAGTCTTTGTTACTTGTTTAACCTGTCACACTGAATTTAGTAGGTAATCGCCCAACTGATTTTCCCTACAGTGTCCTTCCCTTGGGACCTAGTGGTGCAGCAAAGCAACCCCACAACATGATGCTGCCACCCCTGTGCTTCACGGTTGGGATGGTGTTCTTCGGCTTGCAAGCCTCCACCTTTTGCCTCCAAACATAACAATGGTCATTATGACCAAATAGTTATATTTTTGTTTCATCAGACCAGAGGACATTTCTCCAAAAAGTAGGATCTTTGTCCACAAACTGCAGTCAGGCTTTTTTATGGCAGTTTTGGAGCAGCAGCTTCTTCCTTGCTGAGCGGCCTTTCAGGTTATATTGATATAGGACTCGTTTTACTGTGGATATAGATACTTTTGAACCTGTTTCCTCCAGCATCTTCACAAGGTCCTTTGCTGTTGTTCTGGGATTGATTTGCACTTTTCGCACAAAAGTACGTTCATCTCTAGGAGACAGAACGCGTCTCCTTCCTGAGCGGTATGACGGCTGCGTGGTCCCATGGTGTTTATACTTGCGTACTATTGTTTCTACAGATAAACGTGGTACCTTCAGGCGTTGGGAAATTGCTTTGGAGCAGTAGCTTCTTCCTTGCTGAGCGGCCGTTCAGGTTATGTCGATATAGGACTCGTTTTACTGTGGATGTAGATACTTTTGGACCTGTTTCCTCCAGCATCTTCACAGGGTCCTTTGCTGTTGTTCTGGAATTGATTTGCACTTTTCGCACCAAAGTACGTTCATCTCTAGGAGACAGAACGCGTCTCCTTCCTGAGCGGTATGACGGCTGCGTGGTCCCATGGTGTTTTTACTTGCGTACTGTTTTTTCTACAGATGAACTCGGTACCTTCAGGCGTTTGGAAATTGCTCCCAAGGATGAACCAGACATGTGGAGGTCTACAATTGTTTTCTGAGGTCTTGGCTGATTTCTTTTGATTTTCCCGTGATGTCAAGCAAAGAGGCACCGAGTTTAAAGGTAGGCCTTGAAATACATCTACAAGGTACACCTCCAATTGACTCAAATGATGTCAATTAGCCTATCTGAAGCTTCTAAAGCCATGACATCATTTTCAGGAATTTTCCACGCTGTTTAAAGGCACAGCCAACTTAGTGTATGTAAACCTCTGACCCACTGGATTTGTGATACAGTGAATTACAAGTGAAATAATCTGTCTGTAAACAATTGTTGGAAAAATGACTTGTGTCATGCACAAAGGACATGTCCTAACTGACTTGCCAAAACTATAGTTTGTTAAACAAGACATGTGTGGAGTGGTTGACAAACGACTTTTAATGACTCCAACATAAGTGTACGTAAACTTCCGACTTCAACTGTATGTACCATTTCAAATTGCAAACCGATTTGCACTGCACTATCCTTCCTTGGTTGTCTAGTGGTTAGGATTCGGCGCTCTCACTGCCGCGGCCCGTGTTCGAATCCGGTTCAGGGAACTAATCTTTTGCGACCTGTTTACTTGTGCAACCTGGCACAATGAATTTTGTCGGTCATCGCACATATGTAGCATTTCAAATTGTGAACCGATTTGCTTTGATGTATCCTTCCCTGGTGGTCTAGTGGTTAGGATTCGGTGCTCTCACCGCTGCGCCCCGGGTTCGATTCCCGGTCAGGGAATTAGTCTTTGTTACTTGTGTAACCTGTCACACTGAATTTAGTAGGTAATCGCCCAACTGATTTTCCCTACAGTGTCCTTCCCTTGTGACCTAGTGGTGCAGCAAAGCACCCCCACAACATGATGCTGCCACCCCTGTGCTTCACGGTTGGGATGGTGTTCTTCGGATTGCAAGCCTCCACCTTTTGCCTCCAAACATAACAATGGTCATTATGGCCAAATAGTTATATTTTTGTTTCATGAGACCAGAGGACATTTCTCCAAAAAGTAGGATCTTTGTCCACAAACTGCAGTCAGGCTTTTTTATGGCAGTTTTGGAGCAGCAGCTTCTTCCTTGCTGAGCGGCCTTTCAGGTTATATTGATATAGGACTCGTTTTACTGTGGATATAGATACTTTTGAACCTGTTTCCTCCAGCATCTTCACAAGGTCCTTTGCTGTTGTTCTGGGATTGATTTGCACTTTTCGCACCAAAGTACATTCATCTCTAGGAGACAGAACGCGTCTCCTTCCTGAGCGGTATGACGGCTGCGTGGTCCCATGGTGTTTATACTTGCGTATTATTGTTTCTACAGATAAACGTGGTACCTTCAGGCGTTGGGAAATTGCTTTGGAGCAGTAGCTTCTTCCTTGCTGAGCGGCCGTTCAGGTTATGTCGATATAGGACTCGTTTTACTGTGGATGTAGATACTTTTGGACCTGTTTTCTCCAGCATCTTCACAAGGTCCTTTGCTGTTGTTCTGGGATTGATTTGCACTTTTTGCACCAAAGTACGTTCATCTCTAGGAGACAGAACGCGTCTCCTTCCTGAGCGGTATGACGGCTGCGTGGTCCCATGGTGTTTTTACTTGCGTACTGTTTTTTCTACAGATGAACTCGGTACCTTCAGGCGTTTGGAAATTGCTCCCAAGGATGAACCAGACTTGTGGAGATCTACATTTGTTTTCTGAGGTCTTGGCTGATTTCCTTTGATTTTCCCGTGATGTCAAGCAAAGAGGCACCGAGTTTAAAGGTAGTCCTTGAAATACATCTACAAGGTACACCTCCAATTGACTCAAATGATGTCAATTAGCCTATCAGAAGCTTCTAAAGCCATGACATCATTTTCGGGAATTTTCCACGCTGTTTAAAGGCACAGCCAACTTAGTGTATGTAAACCTCTGACCCACTGGATTTGTGATACAGTGAATTACAAGTGAAATAATCTGTCTGTAAACAATTGTTGGAAAAATGACTTGTGTCATGCACAAAGTACATGTCCTAACCGACTTGCCAAAACTATAGTTTGTTAAACAAGACATGTGTGGAGTGGTTGACAAACGACTTTTAATGACTCCAACATAAGTGTACGTAAACTTCCGAATTCAACTGTATGTACCATTTCAAATTGCAAACCGATTTGCACTGCACTATCCTTCCCTGGTTGTCTAGTGGTTAGGATTCGGCGCTCTCACCGCCGCGGCCCGGGTTCGATTCCCGGTCAGGGAACTAATCTTTTGCGAACTGTTTACTTGTGCAACCTGTCACAATGAATTTTGTCGGTCATCGCACATATGTAGCATTTCAAATTGTGAACCGATTTGCTTTGCTGTATCCTTCCCTGGTGGTCTAGTGGTTAGGATTCGGCGCTCTCACCGCTGCGGCCCGGGTTCGATTCCCGGTCAGGGAATTAGTCTTTGTTACTTGTGCAACCTTTCACACTGAATTTAGTAGGTAATAGCCCAACTGATTTTCCCCTACAGTGTCCTTCCTTTGTGACCTAGTGGTGCAGCAAAGCACCCCCACAACATGATGCTGCCACCCCTGTGCTTCACGGTTGGGATGGTGTTCTTCGGATTGCAAGCCTCCACCTTTTGCCTCCAAACATAACAATGGTCATTATGGCCAAATAGTTATATTTTTGTTTCATGAGACCAGAGGACATTTCTCCAAAAAGTAGGATCTTTGTCCACAAACTGCAGTCAGGCTTTTTTATGGCAGTTTTGGAGCAGCAGCTTCTTCCTTGCTGAGCGGCCTTTCAGGTTATATTGATATAGGACTCGTTTTACTGTGGATATAGATACTTTTGAACCTGTTTCCTCCAGCATCTTCACAAGGTCCTTTGCTGTTGTTCTGGGATTGATTTGCACTTTTCGCACCAAAGTACGTTCATCTCTAGGAGACAGAACGCGTCTCCTTCCTGAGCGGTATGACGGCTGCGTGGTCCCATGGTGTTTATACTTGCGTACTATTGTTTCTACAGATAAACGTGGTACCTTCAGGCGTTGGGAAATTGCTTTGGAGCAGTAGCTTCTTCCTTGCTGAGCGGCCGTTCAGGTTATGTCGATATAGGACTCGTTTTACTGTGGATGTAGATACTTTTGGACCTGTTTTCTCCAGCATCTTCACAAGGTCCTTTGCTGTTGTTCTGGGATTGATTTGCACTTTTCGCACCAAAGTACGTTCATCTCTAGGAGACAGAACGCGTCTCCTTCCTGAGCGGTATGACGGCTGCGTGGTCCCATGGTGTTTTTACTTGCGTACTGTTTTTTCTACAGATGAACTCGGTACCTTCAGGCGTTTGGAAATTGCTCCCAAGGATGAACCAGACTTTTGGAGGTCTACAATTGTTTTCTGAGGTCTTGGCTGATTTCTTTTGATTTTCCCGTGATGTCAAGCAAAGAGGCACCGAGTTTAAAGGTAGGCCTTGAAATACATCTACAAGGTACACCTCCAATTGACTCAAATGATGTCAATTAGCCTATCAGAAGCTTCTAAAGCCATGACATCATTTTCGGGAATTTTCCACGCTGTTTAAAGGCACAGCCAACTTAGTGTATGTAAACCTCTGACCCACTGGATTTGTGATACAGTGAATTACAAGTGAAATAATCTGTCTGTAAACAATTGTTGGAAAAATGACTTGTGTCATGCACAAAGTACATGTCCTAACCGACTTGCCAAAACTATAGTTTGTTAAACAAGACATGTGTGGAGTGGTTGACAAACGACTTTTAATGACTCCAACATAAGTGTACGTAAACTTCCGACTTCAACTGTATGTACCATTTCAAATTGCAAACCGATTTGCACTGCACTATCCTTCCCTGGTTGTCTAGTGGTTAGGATTCGGGGCTCTCACCGCCGCGGCCCGGGTTCGATTCCCGGTCAGGGAACTACTCTTTTGCGACCTGTTTACTTGTGCAACCTGTCACAATGAATTTTGTCGGTCATCGCACATATGTAGCATTTCAAATTGTGAACCGATTTGCTTTGCTGTATCCTTCCCTGGTGGTCTAGTGGTTAGGATTCGGCGCTCTCACCGCCGCGGCCCGGGTTCGATTCCCGGTCAGGGAACTGCTCTTTTGCGACCTGTTTACTTGTGCAACCTGTCACAATGAATTTTGTCGGTCATCGCACATATGTAGCATTTCAAATTGTGAACCGATTTGCTTTGCTGTATCCTTCCCTGGTGGTCTAGTGGTTAGGATTCGGCGCTCTCACCGCCGCGGCCCGGGTTCGATTCCCGGTCAGGGAACTAATCTTTTGCGACCTGTTTACTTGTGCAACCTGTCACAATGAATTTTGTCCGTCATCGCACATATGTAGCATTTCAAATTGTGAACCGATTTGCTTTGCTGTATCCTTCCCTGGTGGTCTAGTGGTTAGGATTCGGCGCTCTCACCGCCGTGGCCTGGGTTCGATTCCCGGTCAGGGAATTAGTCTTTGTTACTTGTGCAACCTGTCACACTGAATTTAGTAGGTAATCGCCCAACTGATTTTCCCTACAGTGTACTTCCCTTGTGACCTAGTGGTGCAGCAAAGCACCCCCACAACATGATGCTGCCACCCCTGTGCTTCACGGTTGGGATGGTGTTCTTCGGCTTGCAAGCGTACACCTTTTGCCTCCAAACATAACAATGGTCATTATGGCCAAATAGTTCTATTTTTGTTTCATCAGACCAGAGGACATTTCTCCAAAAAGTAGGATCTTTGTCCACAAACTGCAGTCAGGCTTTTTTATGGCAGTTTTGGAGCAGCAGCTTCTTCCTTGCTGAGTGGCCTTTCAGGTTATATTGATATAGGACTCGTTTTACTGTGGATATAGATTCTTTTTAACCTGTTTCCTCCAGCATCTTCACAAGGTCCTTTGCTGTTGTTCTGGGATTGATTTGCACTTTTCGCACCAAAGTACGTTCATCTCTAGGAGACAGAACGCGTCTCCTTCCTGAGCGGTATGACGGCTGCGTGGTCCCATGGTGTTTATACTTGCGTACTATTGTTTCTACAGATAAACGTGGTACCTTCAGGCGTTGGGAAATTGCTTTGGAGCAGTAGCTTCTTCCTTGCTGAGCGGCCGTTCAGGTTATGTCGATATAGGACTCGTTTTACTGTGGATGTAGATACTTTTGGACCTGTTTCCTCCAGCATCTTCACAAGGTCCTTTGCTGTTGTTCTGGGATTGATTTGCACTTTTCGCACCAAAGTACGTTCATCTCTAGGAGACAGAACGCGTCTCCTTCCTGAGCGGTATGACGGCTGCGTGGTCCCATGGTGTTTTTACTTGCGTACTGTTTTTTCTACAGATGAACTCGGTACCTTCAGGCGTTTGGAAATTGCTCCCAAGGATGAACCAGACTTTTGGAGGTCTACAATTGTTTTCTGAGGTCTTGGCTGATTTCTTTTGATTTTCCCGTGATGTCAAGCAAAGAGGCACCGAGTTTAAAGGCAGGCCTTGAAATACATCTACAAGGTACACCTCCAATTGACTCAAATGATGTCAATTAGCCTATCAGAAGCTTCTAAAGCCATGACATCATTTTCGGGAATTGTCCACGCTGTTTAAAGGCACAGCCAACTTAGTGTATGTAAACCTCTGACCCACTGGATTTGTCATACAGTGAATTACAAGTGAAATAATCTGTCTGTAAACAATTGTTGGAAAAATGACTTGTGTCATGCACAAAGTACATGTCCTAACCGACTTGCCAAAACTATAGTTTGTTAAACAAGACATGTGTGGAGTGGTTGACAAACGACTTTTAATGACTCCAACATAAGTGTACGTAAACTTCCGACTTCAACTGTATGTACCATTTCAAATTGCAAACCGATTTGCACTGCACTATCCTTCCCTGGTTTTCTAGTGGTTAGGATTCGGCGCTCTCACCGCCGCGGCCTGGGTTCGATTCCCGGTCAGGGAACTAATCTTTTGCGACCTGTTTACTTGTGCAACCTGTCACAATGAATTTTGTCCGTCATAGCACATATGTAGCATTTCAAATTGTGAACCGATTTGCTTTGCTGAATCCTTCCCTGGTGGTCTAGTGGTTAGGATTCTGCGCTCTCTTCGCCGTGGCCCGGGTTCGAATCCCGGTCAGGGAATTAGTCTTTGTTACTTGTGCAACCTGTCACACTGAATTTTGTAGGTAATCGCCCAACTGATTTTCCCTACACTGTACGTCCCTTGTGACCTAGTGGTGCAGCAAAGCACCCCCACAACATGATGCTGCCACCCCTGTGCTTCACGGTTGGGATGGTGTTCTTCGGCTTGCAAGCCTACACCTTTTGCCTCCAAACATAACAATGGTCATTATGGCCAAATAGTTCTATTTTTGTTTCATCAGACCAGAGGACATTTCTCCAAAAAGTAGGATCTTTGTCCACAAACTGCAGTCAGGCTTTTTTATGGCAGTTTTGGAGCAGCAGCTTCTTCCTTGCTGAGTGGCCTTTCAGGTTATATTCGATATAGGACTCGTTTTACTGTGGATATAGATACTTTTTAACCTGTTTCCTCCAGCATCTTCACAAGGTCCTTTGCTGTTGTTCTGGGATTGATTTGCACTTTTCGCAGCAAAGTACGTTCATCTCTAGGAGACAGAACGCGTCTCCTTCCTGAGCGGTATGACGGCTGCGTGGTCCCATGGTGTTTATACTTGCGTAACTATTGTTTCTACAGATAAACGTGGTACATTCAGGCGTTGGGAAATTGCTTTGGAGCAGTAGCTTCTTCCTTGCTGAGCGGCCGTTCAGGTTATGTCGATATAGGACTCGTTTTATTGTGGATGTAGATACTTTTGGACCTGTTTCCTCCAGCATCTTCACAAGGTCCTTTGCTGTTGTTCTGGGATTGATTTGCACTTTTCGCACCAAAGTACGTTCATCTCTAGGAGACAGAACGCTTCTCCTTCCTGAGCGGTATGACGGCTGCGTGGTCCCATGGTGTTTTTACTTGCGTACTGTTTTTTCTACAGATGAACTCGGTACCTTCAGGCGTTTGGAAATTGCTCCCAAGGATGAACCAGACTTTTGGAGGTCTACAATTGTTTTCTGAGGTCTTGGCTGATTTCTTTTGATTTTCCCGTGATGTCAAGCAAAGAGGCACCGAGTTTAAAGGTAGGCCTTGAAATACATCTACAAGGTACACCTCCAATTGACTCAAATGATGTCAATTAGCCTATCAGAAGCATCTAAAGCCATGACATCATTTTCGGGAATTGTCCACGCTGTTTAAAGGCACAGCCAATTTAGTGTATGTAAACCTCTGACCCACTGGATTTGTGATACAGTGAATTACAAGTGAAATAATCTGTCTGTAAACAATTGTTGGAAAAATGACTTGTGTCATGCACAAAGTACATGTCCTAACCGACTTGCCAAAACTATAGTTTGTTAAACAAGACATGTGTGGAGTGGTTGACAAACGACTTTTAATGACTCCAAAATAAGTGTACGTAAACTTCTGACTTCAACTGTATGTACCATTTCAAATTGCAAACCGATTTGCACTGCACTATCCTTCCCTGTTTGTCTAGTGGTTAGGATTTGGCGCTCTCACCGCCGCGGCCCGGGTTCGATTCCCGGTCAGGGAACTACTCTTTTGCGACCTGTTTACTTGTGCAACCTGTCACAATGAATTTTGTCGGTCATCGCACATATGTAGCATTTCAAATTGTGAACCGATTTGCTTTGCTGTATCCTTCCCTGGTGGTCTAGTGGTTAGGATTCGGCGCTCTCACCGCCGCGCCCCGGGTTCGATTCCCGGTCAGGGAACTAAACTTTTGCGACCTGTTTACTTGTGCAACCTGTCACAATGAATTTTGTCGGTCATCGCACATATGTAGCATTTCAAATTGTGAACCGATTTGCTTTGCTGTATCCTTCCCTGGTGGTCTAGTGGTTAGGATTCGGCGCTCTCACCGCCGCGGCCCGGGTTCGAATCTCGTTCAGGGAATTAGTCTTTGTTACTTGTGCAACCTGTCACACTGAATTTAGTAGGTAATCGCCCAACTGATTTTCCCTACACTGTACTTCCCTTGTGACATAGTGGTGCAGCAAAGCACCCCCACAACATGATGCTGCCACCCCTGTGCTTCACGGTTGGGATGGTGTTCTTCGGCTTGCAAGCCTCCACCTTTTGCCTCCAAACATAACAATGGTCATTATGGCCAAATAGTTCTATTTTTGTTTCATCAGACCAGAGGACATTTCTCCAAAAAGTAGGATCTTTGTCCACAAACTGCAGTCAGGCTTTTTTATGGCAGTTTTGGAGCAGCAGCTTCTTCCTTGCTGAGTGGCCTTTCAGGTTATATTGATATAGGACTCGTTTTACTGTGGATATAGATACTTTTTAACCTGTTTCCTCCAGCATCTTCACAAGGTCCTTTGCTGTTGTTCTGGGATTGATTTGCACTTTTCGCAGCCAAAGTACGTTCATCTCTAGGAGACAGAACGCGTCTCCTTCCTGAGCGGTATGACGGCTGCGTGGTCCCATGGTGTTTATACTTGCGTACTATTGTTTCTACAGATAAACGTGGTACCTTCAGGCGTTGGGAAATTGCTTTGGAGCAGTAGCTTCTTCCTTGCTGAGCGGCCGTTCAGGTTATGTCGATATAGGACTCGTTTCACTGTGGATGTAGATACTTTTGGACCTGTTTCCTCCAGCATCTTCACAAGGTCCTTTGCTGTTGTTCTGGGATTGATTTGCACTTTTCGCACCAAAGTACGTTCATCTCTAGGAGACAGAACGCAGTCTCCTTCCTGAGCGGTATGACGGCTGCGTGGTCCCATGGTGTTTTTACTTGCGTACTGTTTTTTCTACAGATGAACTCGGTACCTTCAGGCGTTTGGAAATTGCTCCCAAGGATGAACCAGACTTTTGGAGGTCTAAAATTGTTTTCTGAGGTCTTGGCTGATTTCTTTTGATTTTCCCGTGATGTCAAGCAAAGAGGCACCGAGTTTAAAGGCAGGCCTTGAAATACATCTACAAGGTACACCTCCAATTGACTCAAATGATGTCAATTAGCCTATCAGAAGCTTCTAAAGCCATGACATCATTTTCGGGAATTGTCCACGCTGTTTAAAGGCACAGCCAACTTAGTGTATGTAAACCTCTGACCCACTGGATTTGTGATACAGTGAATTACAAGTGAAATAATCTGTCTGTAAACAATTGTTGGAAAAATGACTTGTGTCATGCACAAAGTACATGTCCTAACCGACTTGCCAAAACTATAGTTTGTTAAACAAGACATGTGTGGAGTGGTTGACAAACGACTTTTAATGACTCCAACATAAGTGTACGTAAACTTCCGACTTCAACTGTATGTATCATTTCAAATTGCAAACCGATTTGCACTGCACTATCCTTCCCTGGTTGTCTAGTGGTTAGGATTCGGCGCTCTCACCGCCGCGGCCCGGGTTCGATTCCCGGTCAGGGAACTAATCTTTTGCGACCTGTTTACTTGTGCAACCTGTCACAATGAATTTTGTCCGTCATCGCACATATGTAGCATTTCAAATTGTGAACCGATTTGCTTTGCTGTATCCTTCCCTGGTGGTCTAGTGTTTAGGATTCGGCGCTCTCACCGCCGCGGCCCGGGTTCGAATCCCGGTCAGGGAATTAGTCTTTGTTACTTGTGCAACCTGTCACACTGAATTTTGTAGGTAATCGCCCAACTGATTTTCCCTACACTGTACGTCCCTTGTGACCTAGTGGTGCAGCAAAGCACCCCCACAAAATGATGCTGCCACCCCTGTGCTTCACGGTTGGGATGGTGTTCTTCGGCTTGCAAGCCTACACCTTTTGCCTCCAAACATAACAATGGTCATTATGGCCAAATAGTTCTATTTTTGTTTCATCAGACCAGAGGACATTTCTCCAAAAAGTAGGATCTTTGTCCACAAACTGCAGTCAGGCTTTTTTATGGCAGTTTTGGAGCAGCAGCTTCTTCCTTGCTGAGTGGCCTTTCAGGTTATATTGATATATGACTCGTTTTACTGTGGATATAGATACTTTTTAACCTGTTTCCTCCAGCATCTTCACAAGGTCCTTTGCTGTTGTTCTGGGATTGATTTGCACTTTTCGCACCAAAGTACGTTCATCTCTAGGAGACAGAACGCGTCTCCTTCCTGAGCGGTATGACGGCTGCGTGGTCCCATGGTGTTTTTACTTGCGTACTGTTTTTTCTACAGATGAACTCGGTACCTTCAGGCGTTTGGAAATGCTCCCAAGGATGAACCAGACTTTTGGAGGTCTACAATTGTTTTCTGAGGTCTTGGCTGATTTCTTTTGATTTTCCCGTGATGTCAAGCAAAGAGGCACCGAGTTTAAAGGTAGGCCTTGAAATACATCTACAAGGTACACCTCCAATTGACTCAAATGATGTCAATTAGCCTATCAGAAGCATCTAAAGCCATGACATCATTTTCGGGAATTTTCCACGCTGTTTAAAGGCACAGCCAATTTAGTGTATGTAAACCTCTGACCCACTGGATTTGTGATACAGTGAATTACAAGTGAAATAATCTGTCTGTAAACAATTGTTGGAAAAATGACTTGTGTCATGCACAAAGTACATGTCCTAACCGACTTGCCAAAACTATAGTTTGTTAAACAAGACATGTGTGGAGTGGTTGACAAACGACTTTTAATGACTCCAACATAAGTGTACGTAAACTTCCGACTTCAACTGTATGTACCATTTCAAATTGCAAACCGATTTGCACTGCACTATCCTTCCCTGGTTGTCTAGTGGTTAGGATTCGGCGCTCTCACCGCCGCGGCCCGGGTTCGATTCCCGGTCAGGGAACTACTCTTTTGCGACCTGTTTACTTGTGCAACCTGTCACAATGAATTTTGTCGGTCATCGCACATATGTAGCATTTCAAATTGTGAACCGATTTGCTTTGCTGTATCCTTCCCTGGTGGTCTAGTGGTTAGGATTCGGCGCTCTCACCGCCGCGGCCCGGGTTCGAATCCCGTTCAGGGAATTAGTCTTTGTTACTTGTGCAACCTGTCACACTGAATTTAGTAGGTAATCGCCCAACTGATTTTCCCTACACTGTACTTCCCTTGTGACATAGTGGTGCAGCAAAGCACCCCCACAACATGATGCTGCCACCCCTGTGCTTCACGGTTGGGATGGTGTTCTTCGGCTTGCAAGCCTCCACCTTTTGCCTCCAAACATAACAATGGTCATTATGGCCAAATAGTTCTATTTTTGTTTCATCAGACCAGAGGACATTTCTCCAAAAAGTAGGATCTTTGTCCACAAACTGCAGTCAGGCTTTTTTATGGCAGTTTTGGAGCAGCAGCTTCTTCCTTGCTGAGTGGCCTTTCAGGTTATATTGATATAGGACTCGTTTTACTGTGGATATAGATACTTTTTAACCTGTTTCCTCCAGCATCTTCACAAGGTCCTTTGCTGTTGTTCTGGGATTGATTTGCACTTTTCGCAGCAAAGTACGTTCATCTCTAGGAGACAGAACGCGTCTCCTTCCTGAGCGGTATGACGGCTGCGTGGTCCCATGGTGTTTATACTTGCGTACTATTGTTTCTACAGATAAACGTGGTACCTTCAGGCGTTGGGAAATTGCTTTGGAGCAGTAGCTTCTTCCTTGCTGAGCGGCCGTTCAGGTTATGTCGATATAGGACTCGTTTCACTGTGGATGTAGATACTTTTGGACCTGTTTCCTCCAGCATCTTCACAAGGTCCTTTGCTGTTGTTCTGGGATTGATTTGCACTTTTCGCACCAAAGTACGTTCATCTCTAGGAGACAGAACGCGTCTCCTTCCTGAGCGGTATGACGGCTGCGTGGTCCCATGGTGTTTTTACTTGCGTACTGTTTTTTCTACAGATGAACTCGGTACCTTCAGGCGTTTGGAAATGCTCCCAAGGATGAACCAGACTTTTGGAGGTCTACAATTGTTTTCTGAGGTCTTGGCTGATTTCTTTTGATTTTCCCGTGATGTCAAGCAAAGAGGCACCGAGTTTAAAGGTAGGCCTTGAAATACATCTACAAGGTACACCTCCAATTGACTCAAATGATGTCAATTAGCCTATCAGAAGCTTCTAAAGCCATGACATCATTTTCGGGAATTTTCCACGCTGTTTAAAGGCACAGCCAATTTAGTGTATGTAAACCTCTGACCCACTGGATTTGTGATACAGTGAATTACAAGTGAAATAATCTGTCTGTAAACAATTGTTGGAAAAATGACTTGTGTCATGCACAAAGTACATGTCCTAACCGACTTGCCAAAACTATAGTTTGTTAAACAAGACATGTGTGGAGTGGTTGACAAACGACTTTTAATGACTCCAACATAAGTGTACGTAAACTTCCGACTTCAACTGTATGTACCATTTCAAATTGCAAACCGATTTGCACTGCACTATCCTTCCCTGGTTGTCTAGTGGTTAGGATTCGGCGCTCTCACCGCCGCGGCCCGGGTTCGATTCCCGGTCAGGGAACTACTCTTTTGCGACCTGTTTACTTGTGCAACCTGTCACAATGAATTTTGTCGGTCATCGCACATATGTAGCATTTCAAATTGTGAACCGATTTGCTTTGCTGTATCCTTCCCTGGTGGTCTAGTGGTTAGGATTCGGCGCTCTCACCGCCGCGGCCCGGGTTCGAATCCCGTTCAGGGAATTAGTCTTTGTTACTTGTGCAACCCGTCACACTGAATTTAGTAGGTAATCGCCCAACTGATTTTCCCTACACTGTACTTCCCTTGTGACATAGTGGTGCAGCAAAGCACCCCCACAACATGATGCTGCCACCCCTGTGCTTCACGGTTGGGATGGTGTTCTTCGGCTTGCAAGCCTCCACCTTTTGCCTCCAAACATAACAATGGTCATTATGGCCAAATAGTTCTATTTTTGTTTCATCAGACCAGAGGACATTTCTCCAAAAAGTAGGATCTTTGTCCACAAACTGCAGTCAGGCTTTTTTATGGCAGTTTTGGAGCAGCAGCTTCTTCCTTGCTGAGTGGCCTTTCAGGTTATATTGATATAGGACTCGTTTTACTGTGGATATAGATACTTTTTAACCTGTTTCCTCCAGCATCTTCACAAGGTCCTTTGCTGTTGTTCTGGGATTGATTTGCACTTTTCGCAGCAAAGTACGTTCATCTCTAGGAGACAGAACGCGTCTCCTTCCTGAGAGGTATGACGGCTGCGTGGTCCCATGGTGTTTATACTTGCGTACTATTGTTTCTACAGATAAACGTGGTACCTTCAGGCGTTGGGAAATTGCTTTGGAGCAGTAGCTTCTTCCTTGCTGAGCGGCCGTTCAGGTTATGTCGATATAGGACTCGTTTCACTGTGGATGTAGATACTTTTGGACCTGTTTCCTCCAGCATCTTCACAAGGTCCTTTGCTGTTGTTCTGGGATTGATTTGCACTTTTCGCACCAAAGTACGTTCATCTCTAGGAGACAGAACGCGTCTCCTTCCTGAGCGGTATGACGGCTGCGTGGTCCCATGGTGTTTTTACTTGCGTACTGTTTTTTCTACAGATGAACTCGGTACCTTCAGGCGTTTGGAAATTGCTCCCAAGGATGAACCAGACTTTTGGAGGTCTAAAATTGTTTTCTGAGGTCTTGGCTGATTTCTTTTGATTTTCCCGTGATGTCAAGCAAAGAGGCACCGAGTTTAAAGGCAGGCCTTGAAATACATCTACAAGGTACACCTCCAATTGACTCAAATGATGTCAATTAGCCTATCAGAAGCTTCTAAAGCCATGACATCATTTTCGGGAATTGTCCACGCTGTTTAAAGGCACAGCCAACTTAGTGTATGTAAACCTCTGACCCACTGGATTTGTGATACAGTGAATTACAAGTGAAATAATCTGTCTGTAAACAATTGTTGGAAAAATGACTTGTGTCATGCACAAAGTACATGTCCTAACCGACTTGCCAAAACTATAGTTTGTTAAACAAGACATGTGTGGAGTGGTTGACAAACGACTTTTAATGACTCCAACATAAGTGTACGTAAACTTCCGACTTCAACTGTATGTACCATTTCAAATTGCAAACCGATTTGCACTGCACTATCCTTCCCTGGTTGTCTAGTGGTTAGGATTCGGCGCTCTCACCGCCGCGGCCCGGGTTCGATTCCCGGTCAGGGAACTAATCTTTTGCGACCTGTTTACTTGTACAACCTGTCACAATGAATTTTGTCCGTCATCGCACATATGTAGCATTTCAAATTGTGAACCGATTTGCTTTGCTGTATCCTTCCCTGGTGGTCTAGTGGTTAGGATTCGGCGCTCTCACCGCCACGGCCCGGGTTCGAATCCCGGTCAGGGAATTAGTCTTTGTTACTTGTGCAACCTGTCACACTGAATTTTGTAGGTAATCGCCCAACTGATTTTCCCTACACTGTACGTCCCTTGTGACCTAGTGGTGCAGCAAAGCACCCCCACAACATGATGCTGCCACCCCTGTGCTTCACGGTTGGGATCGTGTTCTTCGGCTTGCAAGCCTTCACCTTTTGCCTCCAAACATAACAATGGTCATTATGGCCAAATAGTTCTATTTTTGTTTCATCAGACCAGAGGACATTTCTCCAAAAAGTAGGATCTTTGTCCACAAACTGCAGTCAGGCTTTTTTATGGCAGTTTTGGAGCAGCAGCTTCTTCCTTGCTGAGTGGCCTTTCAGGTTATGTCGATATAGGACTCGTTTCACTGTGGATGTAGATACTTTTGGACCTGTTTCCTCCAGCATCTTCACAAGGTCCTTTGCTGTTGTTCTGGGATTGATTTGCACTTTTCGCACCAAAGTACGTTCATCTCTAGGAGACAGAACGCGTCTCCTTCCTGAGCGGTATGACGGCTGCGTGGTCCCATGGTGTTTTTACTTGCGTACTGTTTTTTCTACAGATGAACTCGGTACCTTCAGGCGTTTGGAAATTGCTCCCAAGGATGAACCAGACTTTTGGAGGTCTAAAATTGTTTTCTGAGGTCTTGGCTGATTTCTTTTGATTTTCCCGTGATGTCAAGCAAAGAGGCACCGAGTTTAAAGGCAGGCCTTGAAATACATCTACAAGGTACACCTCCAATTGACTCAAATGATGTCAATTAGCCTATCAGAAGCTTCTAAAGCCATGACATCATTTTCGGGAATTGTCCACGCTGTTTAAAGGCACAGCCAACTTAGTGTATGTAAACCTCTGACCCACTGGATTTGTGATACAGTGAATTACAAGTGAAATAATCTGTCTGTAAACAATTGTTGGAAAAATGACTTGTGTCATGCACAAAGTACATGTCCTAACCGACTTGCCAAAACTATAGTTTGTTAAACAAGACATGTGTGGAGTGGTTGACAAACGACTTTTAATGACTCCAACATAAGTGTACGTAAACTTCCGACTTCAACTGTATGTACCATTTCAAATTGCAAACCGATTTGCACTGCACTATCCTTCCCTGGTTGTCTAGTGGTTAGGATTCGGCGCTCTCACCGCCGCGGCCCGGGTTCGATTCCCGGTCAGGGAACTAATCTTTTGCGACCTGTTTACTTGTACAACCTGTCACAATGAATTTTGTCCGTCATCGCACATATGTAGCATTTCAAATTGTGAACCGATTTGCTTTGCTGTATCCTTCCCTGGTGGTCTAGTGGTTAGGATTCGGCGCTCTCACCGCCACGGCCCGGGTTCGAATCCCGGTCAGGGAATTAGTCTTTGTTACTTGTGCAACCTGTCACACTGAATTTTGTAGGTAATCGCCCAACTGATTTTCCCTACACTGTACGTCCCTTGTGACCTAGTGGTGCAGCAAAGCACCCCCACAACATGATGCTGCCACCCCTGTGCTTCACGGTTGGGATCGTGTTCTTCGGCTTGCAAGCCTTCACCTTTTGCCTCCAAACATAACAATGGTCATTATGGCCAAATAGTTCTATTTTTGTTTCATCAGACCAGAGGACATTTCTCCAAAAAGTAGGATCTTTTTCCACAAACTGCAGTCAGGCTTTTTTATGGCAGTTTTGGAGCAGCAGCTTCTTCCTTGCTGAGTGGCCTTTCAGGTTATATTGATATAGGACTCGTTTTACTGTGGATATAGATACTTTTTAACCTGTTTCCTCCAGCATCTTCACAAGGTCCTTTGCTGTTGTTCTGGGATTGATTTGCACTTTTCGCACCAAAGTACGTTCATCTCTAGGAGACAGAACGCGTCTCCTTCCTGAGCGGTATGACGGCTGCGTGGTCCCATGGTGTTTATGCTTGCGAACTATTGTTTCTACAGATAAACGTGGTACCTTCAGGCGTTGGGAAATTGCTTTGGAGCAGTAGCTTCTTCCTTGCTGAGCGGCCGTTCAGGTTATGTCGATATAGGACTCGTTTTACTGTGGATGTAGATACTTTTGGACCTGTTTCCTCCAGCATCTTCACAAGGTCCTTTACTGTTGTTCTGGGATTGATTTGCACTTTTCGCACCAAAGTACGTTCATCTCTAGGAGACAGAACGCGTCTCCTTCCTGAGCGGTATGACGGCTGCGTGGTCCCATGGTGTTTTTACTTGCGTACTGTTTTTTCTACAGATGAACTCGGTACCTTCAGGCGTTTGCAAATGCTCCCAAGGATGAACCAGACTTTTGGAGGTCTACAATTGTTTTCTGAGGTCTTGGCTGATTTCTTTTGATTTTCCCGTGATGTCAAGCAAAGAGGCACCGAGTTTAAAGGTAGGCCTTGAAATACATCTACAAGGTACACCTCCAATTGACTCAAATGATGTCAATTAGCCTATCAGAAGCTTCTAAAGCCATGACATCATTTTCGGGAATTTTCCACGCTGTTTAAAGGCACAGCCAATTTAGTGTATGTAAACCTCTGACCCACTGGATTTGTGATACAGTGAATTACAAGTGAAATAATCTGTCTGTAAACAATTGTTGGAAAAATGACTTGTGTCATGCACAAAGTACATGTCCTAACCGACTTGCCAAAACTATAGTTTGTTAAACAAGACATGTGTGGAGTGGTTGACAAACGACTTTTAATGACTCCAACATAAGTGTACGTAAACTTCCGACTTCAACTGTATGTACCATTTCAAATTGCAAACCGATTTGCACTGCACTATCCTTCCCTGGTTGTCTAGTGGTTAGGATTCGGCGCTCTCACCGCCGCGGCCCGGGTTCGATTCCCGGTCAGGGAACTACTCTTTTGCGACCTGTTTACTTGTGCAACCTGTCACAATGAATTTTGTCGGTCATCGCACATATGTAGCATTTCAAATTGTGAACCGATTTGCTTTGCTGTATCCTTCCCTGGTGGTCTAGTGGTTAGGATTCGGCGCTCTCACCGCCGCGCCCCGGGTTCGATTCCCGGTCAGGGAACTAAACTTTTGCGACCTGTTTACTTGTGCAACCTGTCACAATGAATTTTGTCGGTCATCGCACATATGTAGCATTTCAAATTGTGAACCGATTTGCTTTGCTGTATCCTTCCCTGGTGGTCTAGTGGTTAGGATTCGGCGCTCTCACCGCCACGGCCCGGTTTCGAATCCCGGTCAGGGAATTAGTCTTTGTTACTTGTGCAACCTGTCACACTGAATTTTGTAGGTAATCGCCCAACTGATTTTCCCTACACTGTACGTCCCTTGTGACCTAGTGGTGCAGCAAAGCACCCCCACAACATGATGCTGCCACCCCTGTGCTTCACGGTTGGGATGGTGTTCTTCGGCTTGCAAGCCTACACCTTTTGCCTCCAAACATAACAATGGTCATTATGGCCAAATAGTTCTATTTTTGTTTCATCAGACCAGAGGACATTTCTCCAAAAAGTAGGATCTTTGTCCACAAACTGCAGTCAGGCTTTTTTATGGCAGTTTTGGAGCAGCAGCTTCTTCCTTGCTGAGTGGCCTTTCAGGTTATATTGATATATGACTCGTTTTACTGTGGATATAGATACTTTTTAACCTGTTTCCTCCAGCATCTTCACAAGGTCCTTTGCTGTTGTTCTGGGATTGATTTGCACTTTTCGCACCAAAGTACGTTCATCTCTAGGAGACAGAACGCGTCTCCTTCCTGAGCGGTATGACGGCTGCGTGGTCCCATGGTGTTTTTACTTGCGTACTGTTTTTTCTACAGATGAACTCGGTACCTTCAGGCGTTTGGAAATGCTCCCAAGGATGAACCAGACTTTTGGAGGTCTACAATTGTTTTCTGAGGTCTTGGCTGATTTCTTTTGATTTTCCCGTGATGTCAAGCAAAGAGGCACCGAGTTTAAAGGTAGGCCTTGAAATACATCTACAAGGTACACCTCCAATTGACTCAAATGATGTCAATTAGCCTATCAGAAGCTTCTAAAGCCATGACATCATTTTCGGGAATTTTCCACGCTGTTTAAAGGCACAGCCAATTTAGTGTATGTAAACCTCTGACCCACTGGATTTGTGATACAGTGAATTACAAGTGAAATAATCTGTCTGTAAACAATTGTTGGAAAAATGACTTGTGTCATGCACAAAGTACATGTCCTAACCGACTTGCCAAAACTATAGTTTGTTAAACAAGACATGTGTGGAGTGGTTGACAAACGACTTTTAATGACTCCAACATAAGTGTACGTAAACTTCCGACTTCAACTGTATGTACCATTTCAAATTGCAAACCGATTTGCACTGCACTATCCTTCCCTGGTTGTCTAGTGGTTAGGATTCGGCGCTCTCACCGCCGCGGCCAGGGTTCGATTCCCGGTCAGGGAACTAATCTTTTGCGACCTGTTTACTTGTGCAACCTGTCACAATGAATTTTGTCGGTCATCGCACATATGTAGCATTTCAAATTGTGAACCGATTTGCTTTGCTCTATCCTTCCCTGGTGGTCTAGTGGTTAGGATTCGGCGCTCTCACCGCCGCGGCCCGGGTTCGATTCCCGGTCAGGGATCTAATCTTTTGCGACCTGTTTACTTGTGCAACCTGTCACAATGAATTTTGTCGGTCATCGCACATATGTAGCATTTCAAATTGTGAACCGATTTGCTTTGCTGTATCCTTCCCTGGTGGTCTAGTGGTTAGGATTTTGAGCTCTCACCGCCGCGGCCCGGGTTCGATTCCCGGTCAGGGAATTTGTCTTTGTTACTTGTGCAACCTGTCACACTGAATTTAGTAGGTAATGGCCCAACTGATTTTCCCTACACTGTCCTTCCCTTGTGACCTAGTGGTGCAGCAAAGCGCAGCCACCCCTGTGCTTCACGTTTGGGATCGTGTTCTTCGGCTTGCAAGCCTTCACCTTTTGCCTCCAAACATAACAATGGTCATTATGGCCAAATAGTTCTATTTTTGTTTCATCAGACCAGAGGACATTTCTCCAAAAAGTAGGATCTTTGTCCACAAACTGCAGTCAGGCTTTTTTATGGCAGTTTTGGAGCAGCAGCTTCTTCCTTGCTGAGTGGCCTTTCAGGTTATATTGATATAGGACTCGTTTTACTGTGGATATAGATACTTTTTAACCTGTTTCCTCCAGCATCTTCACAAGGTCCTTTGCTGTTGTTCTGGGATTGATTTGCACTTTTCGCACCAAAGTACGTTCATCTCTAGGAGACAGAACGCGTCTCCTTCCTGAGAGGTATGACGGCTGCGTGGTCCCATGGTGTTTATGCTTGCGAACTATTGTTTCTACAGATAAACGTGGTACCTTCAGGCGTTGGGAAATTGCTTTGGAGCAGTAGCTTCTTCCTTGCTGAGCGGCCGTTCAGGTTATGTCGATATAGGACTCGTTTTACTGTGGATGTAGATACTTTTGGACCTGTTTCCTCCAGCATCTTCACAAGGTCCTTTACTGTTGTTCTGGGATTGATTTGCACTTTTCGCACCAAAGTACGTTCATCTCTAGGAGACAGAACGCGTCTCCTTCCTGAGCGGTATGACGGTTGCGTGGTCCCATGGTGTTTTTACTTGCGTACTGTTTTTTCTACAGATGAACTCGGTACCTTCAGGCGTTTGCAAATGCTCCCAAGGATGAACCAGACTTTTGGAGGTCTACAATTTTTTTCTGAGGTCTTGGCTGATTTCTTTTGATTTTCCCGTGATGTCAAGCAAAGAGGCACCGAGTTTAAAGGTAGGCCTTGAAATACATCTACAAGGTACACCTCCAATTGACTCAAATGATGTCAATTAGCCTATCAGAAGCTTCTAAAGCCATGACATCATTTTCGGGAATTTTCCACGCTGTTTAAAGGCACAGCCAATTTAGTGTATGTAAACCTCTCACCCACTGGATTTGTGATACAGTGAATTACAAGTGAAATAATCTGTCTGTAAACAATTGTTGGAAAAATGACTTGTGTCATGCACAAAGTACATGTCCTAACCGACTTGCCAAAACTATAGTTTGTTAAACAAGACATGTGTGGAGTGGTTGACAAACGACTTTTAATGACTCCAACATAAGTGTACGTAAACTTCCGACTTCAACTGTATGTACCATTTCAAATTGCAAACCGATTTGCACTGCACTATCCTTCCCTGGTTGTCTAGTGGTTAGGATTCGGCGCTCTCACCGCCGCGGCCCGGGTTCGATTCCCGGTCAGGGAACTACTCTTTTGCGACCTGTTTACTTGTGCAACCTGTCACAATGAATTTTGTCGGTCATCGCACATATGTAGCATTTCAAATTGTGAACCGATTTGCTTTGCTGTATCCTTCCCTGGTGGTCTAGTGGTTAGGATTCGGCGCTCTCACCGCCGCGGCCCGGGTTAGATTCCCGGTCAGGATCTAATCTTTTGCGACCTGTTTACTTGTGCAACCTGTCACAATGAATTTTGTCGGTCATCGCACATATGTAGCATTTCAAATTGTGAACCGATTTGCTTTGCTGTATCCTTCCCTGGTGGTCTAGTGGTTAGGATTTTGCGCTCTCACCGCCGCGGCCCGGGTTCGATTCCCGGTCAGGGAATTTGTCTTTGTTACTTGTGCAACCTGTCACACTGAATTTAGTAGGTAATGGCCCAACTGATTTTCCCTACACTGTCCTTCCCTTGTGACCTAGTGGTGCAGCAAAGCACCCCCACAACATGATGCTGACACCCCTGTGCTTCACGGTTGGTATGGTGTTCTTCGGCTTGCAAGCCTCCACCTTTTGCCTCCAAACATAACAATGGTCATTATGGCCAAATATTTATATTTTTGTTTCATCAGACCAGAGGACATTTCTCCAAAAAGTAGGATCTTTGTCAACAAACTGCAGTCAGGCTTTTTTATGGCAGTTTTGGAGCAGCAGCTTCTTCCTTGCTGAGCGGCCTTTCAGGTTATATTGATATAGGACTCGTTTTACTGTGGATATAGATACTTTTGAACCTGTTTCCTCCAGCATCTTCACAAGGTCCTTTGCTGTTGTTCTGGGATTGATTTGCACTTATCGCACCAAAGTACGTTCATCTCTAGGAGACAGAACGCGTCTCCTTCCTGAGCGGTATGACAGCTGCGTGGTCCCATGGTGTTTATACTTGCGTACTATTGTTTCTACAGATAAACGTGGTACCTTCAGGCGTTGGGAAATTGCTTTGGAGCAGTAGCTTCTTCCTTGCTGAGCGGCCGTTCAGGTTATGTCGATATAGGACTCGTTTTATTGTGGATGTAGATACTTTTGGACCTGTTTCCTCCAGCATCTTCACAAGGTCCTTTGCTGTTGTTCTGGGATTGATTTGCACTTTTCGCACCAAATGTAAGTTCATCTCTAAGAGACAGAACGCGTCTCCTTCCTGAGCGGTATGACGGCTGCGTGGTCCCATGGTGTTTTTACTTGCGTACTGTTTTTTCTACAGATGAACTCGGTACCTTCAGGCGTTTGGAAATTGCTCCCAAGGATGAACCAGACTTGTGGAGGTCTACAATTGTTTTCTGAGGTCTTGGCTGATTTCTTTTGATTTTCCCGTGACGTCAAGCAAAGAGGCACCGAGTTTAAAGGTAGGCCTTGAAATACATCTACAAGGTACACCTCCAATTGACTCAAATGATGTCAATTAGCCTATCAGAAGCTTCTAAAGCCATGACATCATTTTCGGGAATTTTCCACGCTGTTTAAAGGCACAGCCAACTTAGTGTATGTAAACCTCTGACCCACTGGATTTGTGATACAGTGAATTACAAGTGAAACAATCTGTCTGTAAACAATTGTTGGAAAAATGACTTGTGTCATGCACAAAGGACATGTCCTAACTGACTTGCCAAAACTATAGTTGTTAAACAAGACATGTGTGGAGTGGTTGACAAACGACTTTTAATGACTCCAACATAAGTGTACGTAAACTTCCGACTTCAACTGTATGTACCATTTCAAATTGCAAACCGATTTGCACTGCACTATCCTTCCCTGGTTGTCTAGTGGTTAGGATTCGGCGCTCTCACCGCCGCGGCCCGGGTTCGATTCCCGGTCAGGGAACTAATCTTTTGCGACCTGTTTACTTGTGCAACCTGTCACAATGAATTTTGTCGGTCATCGCACATATGTAGCATTTCAAATTGTGAACCGATTTGCTTTGCTGTATCCTTCCCTGGTGGTCTAGTGGTTAGGATTCGGCGCTCTCACTGCTGCGGCCCAGGTTCGATTCCTGGTCAGGGAATTAGTCTTTGTTACTTGTGCAACCTGTCACACTGAATTTAGTAGGTAATCGCCCAACTGATTTTCCCTACAGTGTCCTTCCCTTGGGACCTAGTGGTGCAGCAAAGCACCCCCACAACATGATGCTGCCACCCCTGTGCTTCACGGTTGGGATGGTGTTCTTCGGCTTGCAAGCCTCCACCTTTTGCCTCCAAACATAACAATGGTCATTATGGCAAAATAGTTATATTTTTGTTACATCAGACCAGAGGACATTTCTCCAAAAAGTAGGATCTTTGTCCACAAACTGCAGTCAGGCTTTTTTATGGCAGTTTTGGAGCAGCAGCTTCTTCCTTGCTGAGTGGCCTTTCAGGTTATATTGATATAGGACTCGTTTTACTGTGGATATAGATACTTTTGAACCTGTTTCCTCCAGCATCTTCACAAGGTCCTTTGCTGTTGTTCTGGGATTGATTTGCACTTTTCGCACAAAAGTACGTTCATCTCTAGGAGACAGAACGCGTCTCCTTCCTGAGCGGTATGACGGCTGCGTGGTCCCATGGTGTTTATACTTGCGTACTATTGTTTCTACAGATAAACGTGGTACCTTCAGGCATTGGGAAATTGCTTTGGAGCAGTAGCTTCTTCCTTGCTGAGAGGCCGTTCAGGTTATGTCGATATAGGACTCGTTTTACTGTGGATGTAGATACTTTTGGACCTGTTTCCTCCAGCATCTTCACAAGGTCCTTTGCTGTTGTTCTGGGATTGATTTGCACTTTTCGCACCAAAGTACGTTCATCTCTAGGAGACAGAACGCTTCTCCTTCCTGAGCGGTATGACGGCTGCGTGGTCCCATGGTGTTTTTACTTGCGTACTGTTTTTTCTACAGATGAACTCGGTACCTTCAGGCGTTTGGAATTTGCTCCCAAGGATGAACCAGACTTGTGGAGGTCTACAATTGTTTTCTAAGGTCTTGGCTGATTTCTTTTGATTTTCCCGTGACGTCAAGCAAAGAGGCACCGAGTCTAAAGGTAGGCCTTGAAATACATCTACAAGGTACACCTCCAATTGACTCAAATGATGTCAATTAGCCTATCAGAAGCTTCTAAAGCCATGACATCATTTTCGGGAATTTTCCACGCTGTTTAAAGGCACAGCCAACTTAGTGTATGTAAACCTCTGACCCACTGGATTTGTGATACAGTGAATTACAAGTGAAATAATCTGTCTGTAAACAATTGTTGGAAAAATGACTTGTGTCATGCACAAAGTACATGTCCTAACCGACTTGCCAAAACTATAGTTTGTTAAACAAGACATGTGTGGAGTGGTTGACAAACGACTTTTAATGACTCCAACATAAGTGTACGTAAACTTATGACTTCAACTGTATGTACCATTTCAAATTGCAAACCGATTTGCACTGCACTATCCTTCTCTGTTTGTCTAGTGGTTAGGATTTGGCGCTGTCACCGCCGCGGCCAGGGTTCGATTCCCGGTCAGGGAACTAATCTTTTGCGACCTGTTTACTTGTGCAACCTGTCACAATGAATTTTGTCGGTCATCGCACATATGTAGCATTTCAAATTGTGAACCGATTTGCTTTGCTGTATCCTTCCCTGGTGGTCTAGTGGTTAGGATTAGGCGCTCTCACCGCCGCGGCCCGGGTTCGATTCCCGGTCAGGGAATTAGTCTTTGTTACTTGTGCAACCTGTCACACTGAATTTAGTAGGTAATCGCCCAACTGATTTTCCCTACAGTGTCCTTCCCTTGTGACCTAGTGGTGCAGCAAAGCACCCCCACAACATGATGCTGCCACCCCTGTGCTTCACGGTTGGGATGGTGTTCTTCGGATTGCAAGCCTCCACCTTTTGCCTCCAAACATAACAATGGTCATTATGGCCAAATAGTTCTATTTTTGTTTCATCAGACCAGAGGACATTTCTCCAAAAAGTAGGATCTTTGTCAACAAACTGCAGTCAGGCTTTTTTATGGCAGTTTTGGAGCAGCAGCTTCTTCCTTGCTGAGCGGCCTTTCAGGTTATATTGATATAGGACTCGTTTTACTGTGGATATAGATACTTTTGAACCTGTTTCCTCCAGCATCTTCACAAGGTCCTTTGCTGTTGTTCTGGGATTGATTTGCACTTTTCGCACCAAAGTACGTTCATCTCTAGGAGACAGAACGCGTCTCCTTCCTGAGCGGTATGACGGCTGCGTGGTCCCATGGTGTTTATACTTGCGTACTATTGTTTCTACAGATAAACGTGGTACCTTCAGGCGTTGGGAAATTGCTTTGGAGCAGTAGCTTCTTCCTTGCTGAGCGGCCGTTCAGGTTATGTCGATATAGGACTCGTTTTATTGTGGATGTAGATACTTTTGGACCTGTTTCCTCCAGCATCTTCACAAGGTCCTTTGCTGTTGTTCTGGGATTGATTTGCACTTTTCGCACCAAAGTAAGTTCATCTCTAGGAGACAGAACGCGTCTCCTTCCTGAGCGGTATGACGGCTGCGTGGTCCCATGGTGTTTTTACTTGCGTACTGTTTTTTCTACAGATGAACTCGGTACCTTCAGGCGTTTGGAAATTGCTCCCAAGGATGAACCAGACTTGTGGAGGTCTACAATTGTTTTCTGAGGTCTTGGCTGATTTCTTTTGATTTTCCCGTGACGTCAAGCAAAGAGGCACCGAGTTTAAAGGTAGGCCTTGAAATACATCTACAAGGTACACCTCCAATTGACTCAAATGATGTCAATTAGCCTATCAGAAGCTTCTAAAGCCATGACATCATTTTCGGGAATTTTCCACGCTGTTTAAAGGCACAGCCAACTTAGTGTATGTAAACCTCTGACCCACTGGATTTGTGATACAGTGAATTACAAGTGAAATAATCTGTCTGTAAACAATTGTTGGAAAAATGACTTGTGTCATGCACAAAGTACATGTCCTAACCGACTTGCCAAAACTATAGTTTGTTAAACAAGACATGTGTGGAGTGGTTGACAAACGACTTTTAATGACTCCAACATAAGTGTACGTAAACTTCCGACTTCAACTGTATGTACCATTTCAAATTGCAAACCGATTTGCACTGCACTATCCTTCCCTGGTTGTCTAGTGGTTAGGATTCGGCGCTCTCACCGCCGCGGCCCGGGTTCGATTCCCGGTCAGGGAACTAATCTTTTGCGACCTGTTTACTTGTGCAACCTGTCACAATGAATTTTGTCGGTCATCGCACATATGTAGCATTTCAAATTGTGAACCGATTTGCTTTGCTGTATCCTTCCCTGGTGGTCTAGTGGTTAGGATTCGGCGCTCTCACCGCCGCGGCCCGGGTTCGATTCCCGGTCAGGGAATTAGTCTTTGTTACTTGTGCAACCTGTCACACTGAATTTAGTAGGTAATCGCCCAACTGATTTTCCCTACAGTGTCCTTCCCTTGTGACCTAGTGGTGCAGCAAAGCACCCCCACAACATGATGCTGCCACCCCTGTGCTTCACGGTTGGGATGGTGTTCTTCGGCTTGCAAGCCTCCACCTTTTGCCTCCAAACATAACAATGGTCATTATGGCCAAATAGTTATATTTTTGTTTCATCAGACCAGAGGACATTTCTCCAAAAAGTAGGATCTTTGTCCACAAACTGCAGTCAGGCTTTTTTATGGCAGTTTTGGAGCAGCAGCTTCTTCCTTGCTGAGCGGCCTTTCAGGTTATATTGATATAGGACTCGTTTTACTGTGGATATAGATACTTTTGAACCTGTTTCCTCCAGCATCTTCACAAGGTCCTTTGCTGTTGTTCTGGGATTGATTTGCACTTTTCGCACAAAGTACGTTCATCTCTAGGAGACAGAACGCGTCTCCTTCCTGAGCGGTATGACGGCTGCGTGGTCCCATGGTGTTTATACTTGCGTACTATTGTTTCTACAGATAAACGTGGTACCTTCAGTCGTTGGGAAATTGCTTTGGAGCAGTAGCTTCTTCCTTGCTGAGCGGCCGTTCAGGTTATGTCGATATAGGACTCGTTTTACTGTGGATGTAGATACTTTTGGACCTGTTTCCTCCAGCATCTTCACAAGGTCCTTTGCTGTTGTTCTGGGATTGATTTGCACTTTTCGCACCAAAGTACGTTCATCTCTAGGAGACAGAACGCGTCTCCTTCCTGAGCGGTATGACGGCTGCGTGGTCCCATGGTGTTTTTACTTGCGTACTGTTTTTTCTACAGATGAACTCGGTACCTTCAGGCGTTTGGAAATTGCTCCCAAGGATGAACCAGACATGTGGAGGTCTACAATTGTTTTCTGAGGTCTTGGCTGATTTCTTTTGATTTTCCCGTGATGTCAAGCAAAGAGGCACCGAGTTTAAAGGTAGGCCTTGAAATACATCTACAAGGTACACCTCCAATTGACTCAAATGATGTCAATTAGCCTATCTGAAGCTTCTAAAGCCATGACATCATTTTCGGGAATTTTCCACGCTGTTTAAAGGCACAGCCAACTTAGTGTATGTAAACCTCTGACCCACTGGATTTGTGATACAGTGAATTACAAGTGAAATAATCTGTCTGTAAACAATTGTTGGAAAAATGACTTGTGTCATGCACAAAGGACATGTCCTAACTGACTTGCCAAAACTATAGTTGTTAAACAAGACATGTGTGGAGTGGTTGACAAACGACTTTTAATGACTCCAACATAAGTGTACGTAAACTTCCGACTTCAACTGTATTTGCCATTTCAAATTGCAAACCGATTTGCACTGCACTATCCTTCTCTGTTTGTCTAGTGGTTAGGATTTGGCGCTGTCACCGCCGCGGCCAGGGTTCGATTCCCGGTCAGGGAACTAATCTTTTGCGACCTGTTTACTTGTGCAACCTGTCACAATGAATTTTGTCGGTCATCGCACATATGTAGCATTTCAAATTGTGAACCGATTTGCTTTGCTGTATCCTTCCCTGGTGGTCTAGTGGTTAGGATTTGGTGCTCTCACCGCCGCGGCCCGGGTTCGATTCCCGGTCAGGGAATTAGTCTTTGTTACTTGTGCAACCTGTCACACTGAATTTAGTAGGTAATCGCCCAACTGATTTTCCCTACAGTGTCCTTCCCTTGTGACCTAGTGGTGCAGCAAAGCACCCCCACAACATGATGCTGCCACCCCTGTGCTTCACGGTTGGGATGGTGTTCTTCGGCTTGCAAGCCTCCACCTTTTGCCTCCAAACATAACAATGGTCATTATGGCCAAATAGTTATATTTTTGTTTCATCAGACCAGAGGACATTTCTCCAAAAAGTAGGATCTTTGTCCACAAACTGCAGTCAGGCTTTTTTATGGCAGTTTTGGAGCAGCAGCTTCTTCCTTGCTGAGCGGCCTTTCAGGTTATATTGATATAGGACTCGTTTTACTGTGGATATAGATACTTTTGAACCTGTTTCCTCCAGCATCTTCACAAGGTCCTTTGCTGTTGTTCTGGGATTGATTTGCACTTTTCGCACAAAAGTACGTTCATCTCTAGGAGACAGAACGCGTCTCCTTCCTGAGCGGTATGACGGCTGCGTGGTCCCATGGTGTTTATACTTGCGTACTATTGTTTCTACAGATAAACGTGGTACCTTCAGGCGTTGGGAAATTGCTTTGGAGCAGTAGCTTCTTCCTTGCTGAGCGGCCGTTCAGGTTATGTCGATATAGGACTCGTTTTACTGTGGATGTAGATACTTTTGGACCTGTTTCCTCCAGCATCTTCACAAGGTCCTTTGCTGTTGTTCTGGGATTGATTTGCACTTTTCGCACCAAAGTACGTTCATCTCTAGGAGACAGAACGCTTCTCCTTCCTGAGCGGTATGACGGCTGCGTGGTCCCATGGTGTTTTTACTTGCGCACTGTTTTTTCTACAGATGAACTCGGTACCTTCAGGCGTTTGGAAATTGCTCCCAAGGATGAACCAGACTTGTGGAGGTCTACAATTGTTTTCTGATGTCTTGGCTGATTTCTTTTGATTTTCCCGTGATGTCAAGCAAAGAGGCACCGAGTTTAAAGGTAGGCCTTGAAATACATCTACAAGGTACACCTCCAATTGACTCAAATGATGTCAATTAGCCTATCAGAAGCTTCTAAAGCCATGACATCATTTTCGGGAATTTTCCACGCTGTTTAAAGGCACAGCCAACTTAGTGTATGTAAACCTCTGACCCACTGGATTTGTGATACAGTGAATTACAAGTGAAATAATCTGTCTGTAAACAATTGTTGGAAAAATGACTTGTGTCATGCACAAAGTACATGTCCTAACCGACTTGCCAAAACTATAGTTTGTTAAACAAGACATGTGTGGAGTGGTTGACAAACGACTTTTAATGACTCCAACATAAGTGTACGTAAACTTCCGACTTCAACTGTATGTACCATTTCAAATTGCAAACCGATTTGCACTGCACTATCCTTCCCTGGTTGTCTAGTGGTTAGGATTCGGCGCTCTCACCGCCGCGGCCCGGGTTCGATTCCCGGTCAGGGAACTAATCTTTTGCGACCTGTTTACTTGTGCAACCTGTCACAATGAATTTTGTCGGTCATCGCACATATGTAGCATTTCAAATTGTGAACCGATTTGCTTTGCTGTATCCTTCCCTGGTGGTCTAGTGGTTAGGATTCGGTGCTCTCACCGCCGCGGCCCGGGTTCGATTCCCGGTCAGGGAATTAGTCTTTGTTACTTGTGCAACCTGTCACACTGAATTTAGTAGGTAATCGCCCAACTGATTTTCCCTACAGTGTCCTTCCCTTGTGACCTAGTGGTGCAGCAAAGCACCCCCACAACATGATGCTGCCACCCCTGTGCTTCACGTTTGGGATGGTGTTCTTTGGATTGCAAGCCTCCACCTTTTGCCTCCAAACATAACAATGGTCATTATGGCCAAATAGTTATATTTTTGTTTCATCAGACCAGAGGACATTTCTCCAAAAAGTAGGATCTTTGTCCACAAACTGCAGTCAGGCTTTTTTATGGCAGTTTTGGAGCAGCAGCTTCTTCCTTGCTGAGCGGCCTTTCAGGTTATATTGATATAGGACTCGTTTTACTGTGGATATAGATACTTTTGAACCTGTTTCCTCCAGCATCTTCACAAGGTCCTTTGCTGTTGTTCTGGGATTGATTTGCACTTTTCGCACCAAAGTACGTTCATCTCTAGGAGACAGAACGCGTCTCCTTCCTGAGCGGTATGACGGCTGCGTGGTCCCATGGTGTTTATACTTGCGTACTATTGTTTCTACAGATAAACGTGGTACCTTCAGGCGTTGGGAAATTGCTTTGGAGCAGTAGCTTCTTCCTTGCTGAGCGGCTGTTCAGGTTATGTCAATATAGGACTCGTTTTACTGTGGATGTAGATACTTTTGGACCTGTTTCCTCCAGCATCTTCACAAGGTCCTTTGCTGTTGTTCTGGGATTGATTTGCACTTTTCGCACCAAAGTACGTTCATCTCTAGGAGACAGAACGCGTCTCCTTCCTGAGCGGTATGACGGCTGCGTGGTCCCATGGTGTTTTTACTTGCGTACTGTTTTTTCTACAGATGAACTCGGTACCTTCAGGCGTTTGGAAATTGCTCCCAAGGATGAACCAGACTTGTGGAGGTCTACAATTGTTTTCTGAGGTCTTGGCTGATTTCTTTTGATTTTCCCGTGATGTCAAGCAAAGAGGCACCGAGTTTAAAGGTAGGCCTTGAAATACATCTACAAGGTACACCTCCAATTGACTCAAATGATGTCAATTAGCCTATCAGAAGCTTCTAAAGCCATGACATCATTTTCGGGAATTTTCCACGCTGTTTAAAGGCACAGCCAACTTAGTGTATGTAAACCTCTGACCCACTGGATTTGTGATACAGTGAATTACAAGTGAAATAATCTGTCTGTAAACAATTGTTGGAAAAATGACTTGTGTCATGCACAAAGTACATGTCCTAACCGACTTGCCAAAACTATAGTTTGTTAAACAAGACATGTGTGGAGTGGTTGACAAACGACTTTTAATGACTCCAACATAAGTGTACGTAAACTTCCGACTTCAACTGTGTATGTACCATTTCAAATTGCAAACCGATTTGCACTGCACTATCCTTCCATTGTGGTCTAGTGGTTAGGATTCGGCGCTCTCACCGCCGCGGCCCGGGTTCGATTCCCGGTCAGGGAACTAATCTTTTGCGACCTGTTTACTTGTGCAACCTGTCACAATGAATTTTGTCGGTCATCGCACATATGTAGCATTTCAAATTGTGAACCGATTTGCTTTGCTGTATCCTTCCCTGGTGGTCTAGTGGTTAGGATTCGGCGCTCTCACTGCCGCGGCCCGGGTTCGATTCCCGGTCAGGGAATTAGTCTTTGTTACTTGTGCAACCTGTCACACTGAATTTAGTAGGTAATCGCCCAACTGATTTTCCCTACAGTGTCCTTCCCTTGGGACCTAGTGGTGCAGCAAAGCACCCCCACAACATGATGCTGCCACCCCTGTGCTTCACGGTTGGGATGGTGTTCTTCGGCTTGCAAGCCTCCACCTTTTGCCTCCAAACATAACAATGGTCATTATGGCCAAATAGTTATAATTTTGTTTCATCAGACCAGAGGACATTTCTCCAAAAAGTAGGATCTTTGTCCACAAACTGCAGTCAGGCTTTTTTATGGCAGTTTTGGAGCAGCAGCTTCTTCCTTGCTGAGCGTCCTTTCAGGTTATATTGATATAGGACTCGTTTTACTGTGGATATAGATACTTTTGAAACTGTTTCCTCCAGCATCTTCACAAGGTCCTTTGCTGTTGTTCTGGGATTGATTTGCACTTTTCGCACCAAAGTACGTTCATCTCTAGGAGACAGAACGCGTCTCCTTCCTGAGCGGTATGACGGCTGCGTGGTCCCATGGTGTTTATACTTGCGTACTATTGTTTCTACAGATAAACGTGGTACCTTCAGGCGTTGGGAAATTGCTTTGGAGCAGTAGCTTCTTCCTTGCTGAGCGCCCGTTCAGGTTATGTCGATATAGGACTCGTTTTACTGTGGATGTAGATACTTTTGGACCTGTTTCCTCCAGCATCTTCACAAGGTCCTTTGCTGTTGTTCTGGGATTGATTTGCACTTTTCGCACCAAAGTACGTTCATCTCTAGGAGACAGAACGCGTCTCCTTCCTGAGCGGTATGACGGCTGCGTGGTCCCATGGTGTTTTTACTTGCGTACTGTTTTTTCTACAGATGAACTCGGTACCTTCAGGCGTTTGGAAATTGCTCCCAAGGATGAACCAGACTTGTGGAGGTCTACAATTGTTTTCTGAGGTCTTGGCTGATTTCTTTTGATTTTCCCGTGATGTCAAGCAAAGAGGCACCGAGTTTAAAGGTAGGCCTTGAAATACATCTACAAGGTACACCTCCAATTGACTCAAATGATGTCAATTAGCCTATCAGAAGCTTCTAAAGCCATGACATCATTTTCGGGAATTTTCCACGCTGTTTAAAGGCACAGCCAACTTAGTGTATGTAAACCTCTGACCCACTGGATTTGTGATACAGTGAATTACAAGTGAAATAATCTGTCTGTAAACAATTGTTGGAAAAATGACTTGTGTCATGCACAAAGGACATGTCCTAACTGACTTGCCAAAACTATAGTTTGTTAAACAAGACATGTGTGGAGTGGTTGACAAACGACTTTTAATGACTCCAACATAAGTGTACGTAAACTTCCGACTTCAACTGTATGTACCATTTCAAATTGCAAACCGATTTGCACTGCACTATCCTTCTCTGTTTGTCTAGTGGTTAGGATTTGGCGCTGTCACCGCCGCGGCCAGGGTTCGATTCCCGGTCAGGGAACTAATCTTTTGCGACCTGTTTACTTGTGCAACCTGTCACAATGAATTTTGTCGGTCATCGCACATATGTAGCATTTCAAATTGTGAACCGATTTGCTTTGCTGTATCCTTCCCTGGTGGTCTAGTGGTTAGGATTTGGTGCTCTCACCGCCGCGGCCCGGGTTCGATTCCCGGTCAGGGAATTAGTCTTTGTTACTTGTGCAACCTGTCACACTGAATTTAGTAGGTAATCGCCCAACTGATTTTCCCTACAGTGTCCTTCCCTTGGGACCTAGTGGTGCAGCAAAGCACCCCCACAACATGATGCTGCCACCCCTGTGCTTCACGGTTGGGATGGTGTTCTTCGGCTTGCAAGCCTCCACCTTTTGCCTCCAAACATAACAATGGTCATTATGGCCAAATAGTTATATTTTTGTTTCATCAGACCAGAGGACATTTCTCCAAAAAGTAGGATCTTTGTCAACAAACTGCAGTCAGGCTTTTTTATGGCAGTTTTGGAGCAGCAGCTTCTTCCTTGCTGAGCGGCCTTTCAGGTTATATTGATATAGGACTCGTTTTACTGTGGATATAGATACTTTTGAACCTGTTTCCTCCAGCATCTTCACAAGGTCCTTTGCTGTTGTTCTGGGATTGATTTGCACTTTTCGCACCAAAGTACGTTCATCTCTAGGAGACAGAACGCGTCTCCTTCCTGAGCGGTATGACGGCTGCGTGGTCCCATGGTGTTTATACTTGCGTACTATTGTTTCTACAGATAAACGTGGTACCTTCAGGCGTTGGGAAATTGCTTTGGAGCAGTAGCTTCTTCCTTGCTGAGCGGCCGTTCAGGTTATGTCGATATAGGACTCGTTTTACTGTGGATGTAGATACTTTTGGACCTGTTTCCTCCAGCATCTTCACAAGGTCCTTTGCTGTTGTTCTGGGATTGATTTGCACTTTTCGCACCAAAGTACGTTCATCTCTAGGAGACAGAACGCGTCTCCTTCCTGAGCGGTATGACGGCTGCGTGGTCCCATGGTGTTTTTACTTGCGTACTGTTTTTTCTACAGATGAACTCGGTACCTTCAGGCGTTTGGAAATTGCTCCCAAGGATGAACCAGACTTGTGGTGGTCTACAATTGTTTTCTGAGGTCTTGGCTGATTTCTTTTGATTTTCCCGTGATGTCAAGCAAAGAGGCTCCGAGTTTAAAGGTAGACCTTGAAATACATCTACAAGGTTCACCTCCAATTGACTCAAATGATGTCAATTAGCCTATCAGAAGCTTCTAAAGCCATGACATCATTTTCGGGAATTTTCCACGCTGTTTAAAGGCACAGCCAACTTAGTGTATGTAAACCTCTGACCCACTGAATTTGTGATACAGTGAATTATAAGTGAAATAATCTGTCTGTAAACAATTGTTGGAAAAATGACTTGTGTCATGCACAAAGTACATGTCCTAACCGACTTGCCAAAACTATAGTTTGTTAAACAAGACATGTGTGGAGTGGTTGACAAACGACTTTTAATGACTCCAACATAAGTGTACGTAAACTTCCGACTTCAACTGTATGTACCATTTCAAATTGCAAACCGATTTGCACTGCACTATCCTTCCCTGGTTATCTAGTGGTTAGGATTCGGCGCTCTCACCGCCGCGGGCCGGGTTCGATTCCCGGTCAGGGAACTAATCTTTTGCGACCTGTTTACTTGTGCAACCTGTCACAATGAATTTTGTCGGTCATCGCACATATGTAGCATTTCAAATTGTGAACCGATTTGCTTTGCTGTATCCTTCCTTAGTGGTCTAGTGGTTAGGATTCAGCGCTCTCACTGCCGCGGCCCGGGTTCGATTCCCGGTCAGGGAATTAGTCTTTGTTACTTGTGCAACCTGTCACACTGAATTTAGTAGGTAATCGCCCAACTGATTTTCCCTACAGTGTCCTTCCCTTGTGACCTAGTGGTGCAGCAAAGCACCCCCACAACATGATGCTGCCACCCCTGTGCTTCACGGTTGGGATGGTGTTCTTCGGCTTGCAAGCCTCCACCTTTTGCCTCCAAACATAACAATGGTCATTATGGCCAAATAGTTCTATTTTGTTTCATCAGACCAGAGGACATTTCTCCAAAAAGTAGGATCTTTGTCCACAAACTGCAGTCAGGCTTTTTTATGGCAGTTTTGGAGCAGCAGCTTCTTCCTTGCTGAGCGTCCTTTCAGGTTATATTGATATAGGACTCGTTTTACTGTGGATATAGATACTTTTGAACCTGTTTCCTCCAGCATCTTCACAAGGTCCTTTGCTGTTGTTCTGGGATTGATTTGCACTTTTCGCACCAAAGTACGTTCATCTCTAGGAGACAGAACGCGTCTCCTTCCTGAGCGGTATGACGGCTGCGTGGTCCCATGGTGTTTATACTTGCGTACTATTGTTTCTACAGATAAACGTGGTACCTTCAGGCGTTGGGAAATTGCTTTGGAGCAGTAGCTTCTTCCTTGCTGAGCGGCCGTTCAGGTTATGTCGATATAGGACTCGTTTTACTGTGGATGTAGATACTTTTGGACCTGTTTCCTCCAGCATCTTCACAAGGTCCTTTGCTGTTGTTCTGGGATTGATTTGCACTTTTCGCACCAAAGTACGTTCATCTCTAGGAGACAGAACGCGTCTCCTTCCTGAGCGGTATGACGGCTGCGTGGTCCCATGGTGTTTTTACTTGCGTACTGTTTTTTCTACAGATGAACTCGGTACCTTCAGGCGTTTGGAAATTGCTCCCAAGGATGAACCAGACATGTGGAGGTCTACAATTGTTTTCTGAGGTCTTGGCTGATTTCTTTTGATTTTCCCGTGATGTCAAGCAAAGAGGCACCGAGTTTAAAGGTAGGCCTTGAAATACATCTACAAGGTACACCTCCAATTGACTCAAATGATGTCAATTAGCCTATCTGAAGCTTCTAAAGCCATGACATCATTTTCGGGAATTTTCCACGCTGTTTAAAGGCACAGCCAACTTAGTGTATGTAAACCTCTGACCCACTGGATTTGTGATACAGTGAATTACAAGTGAAATAATCTGTCTGTAAACAATTGTTGGAAAAATGACTTGTGTCATGCACAAAGTACATGTCCTAACCGACTTGCCAAAACTATAGTTTGTTAAACAAGACATGTGTGGAGTGGTTGACAAACGACTTTTAATGACTCCAACATAAGTGTACGTAAACTTCCGACTTCAACTGTATGTACCATTTCAAATTGCAAACCGATTTGCACTGCACTATCCTTCCCTAGTTGTCTAGTGGTTAGGATTCGGCGCTCTCACCGCCGCGGCCCGGGTTCGATTCCCGGTCAGGGAACTAATCTTTTGCGACCTGTTTACTTGTGCAACCTGTCACAATGAATTTTGTCGGTCATCGCACATATGTAGCATTTCAAATTGTGAACCGATTTGCTTTGCTGTATCCTTCCTGGTGGTCTAGTGGTTAGGATTCGGCGCTCTCACCGCCGCGGCCCGGGTTCGATTCCCGGTCAGGGAATTAGTCTTTGTTACTTGTGCAACCTGTCACACTGAATTTAGTAGGTAATCGCCCAACTGATTTTCCCTACAGTGTCCTTCCCTTGTGACCTAGTGGTGCAGCAAAGCACCCCCACAACATGATGCTGCCACCCCTGTGCTTCACGGTTGGGATGGTGTTCTTCGGCTTGCAAGCCTCCACCTTTTGCCTCCAAACATAACAATGGTCATTATGGCCAAATAGTTCTATTTTTGTTTCATCAGACCAGAGGACATTTCTCCAAAAAGTAGGATCTTTGTCCACAAACTGCAGTCAGGCGTTTTTATGGCAGTTTTGGAGCAGCAGCTTCTTCCTTGCTGAGCGGCCTTTCAGGTTATATTGATATAGGACTCGTTTTACTGTGGATATAGATACTTTTGAACCTGTTTCCTCCAGCATCTTCACAAGGTCCTTTGCTGTTGTTCTGGGATTGATTTGCACTTTTCGCACCAAAGTACGTTCATCTCTAGGAGACAGAACGCGTCTCCTTCCTGAGCGGTATGAAGGCTGCGTGGTCCCATGGTGTTTATACTTGCGTACTATTGTTTCTACAGATAAACGTGGTACCTTCAGGAGTTGGAAAATTGCTTTGGAGCAGTAGCTTCTTCCTTGCTGAGCGGCCGTTCAGGTTATGTCGATATAGGACTCGTTTTACTGTGGATGTAGATACTTTTGGACCTGTTTCCTCCAGCATCTTCACAAGGTCCTTTGCTGTTGTTCTGGGATTGATTTGCACTTTTCGCACCAAAGTACGTTCATCTCTAGGAGACAGAACGCGTCTCCTTCCTGAGCGGTATGACGGCTGCGTGGTCCCATGGTGTTTTTACTTGCGTACTGTTTTTTTCTACAGATGAACTCGGTACCTTCAGGCGTTTGGAAATTGCTCCCAAGGATGAACCAGACTTGTGGAGGTCTACAATTGTTTTCTGAGGTCTTGGCTGATTTCTTTTGATTTTCCCGTGATGTCAAGCAAAGAGGCACCGAGTTTAAAGGTAGGCCTTGAAATACATCTACAAGGTACACCTCCAATTGACTCAAATGATGTCAATTAGCCTATCAGAAGCTTCTAAAGCCATGACATCATTTTCGGGAATTTTCCACGCTGTTTAAAGGCACAGCCAACTTAGTGTATGTAAACCTCTGACCCACTGGATTTGTGATACAGTGAATTACAAGTGAAATAATCTGTCTGTAAACAATTGTTGGAAAAATGACTTGTGTCATGCACAAAGTACATGTCCTAACCGACTTGCCAAAACTATAGTTTGTTAAACAAGACATGTGTGGAGTGGTTGACAAACGACTTTTAATGACTCCAACATAAGTGTACGTAAACTTCCGACTTCAACTGTATGTACCATTTCAAATTGCAAACCGATTTGCACTGCACTATCCTTCCCTGGTTATCTAGTGGTTAGGATTCGGCGCTCTCACCGCCGCAGGCCGGGTTCGATTCCCGGTCAGGGAACTAATCTTTTGCGACCTGTTTACTTGTGCAACCTGTCACAATGAATTTTGTTGGTCATCGCACATATGTAGCATTTCAAATTGTGAACCGATTTGCTTTGCTGTATCCTTCCCTGGTGGTCTAGTGGTTAGGATTCGGCGCTCTCACCTGCCGCGGCCCGGGTTCGATTCCCGGTCAGGGAATTAGTCTTTGTTACTTGTGCAACCTGTCACACTGAATTTAGTAGGTAATCGCCCAACTGATTTTCCCTACAGTGTCCTTCCCTTGTGACCTAGTGGTGCAGCAAAGCACCCCCACAACATGATGCTGCCACCCCTGTGCTTCACGGTTGGGATGGTGTTCTTCGGCTTGCAAGCCTCCACCTTTTGCCTCCAAACATAACAATGGTCATTATGGCCAAATAGTTATATTTTTGTTTCATCAGACCAGAGGACATTTCTCCAAAAAGTAGGATCTTTGTCCACAAACTGCAGTCAGGCTTTTTTATGGCAGTTTTGGAGCAGCAGCTTCTTCCTTGCTGAGCGTCCTTTCAGGTTATATTGATATAGGACTCGTTTTACTGTGGATATAGATACTTTTGAACCTGTTTCCTCCAGCATCTTCACAAGGTCCTTTGCTGTTGTTCTGGGATTGATTTGCACTTATCGCACCAAAGTACGTTCATCTCTAGGAGACAGAACGCGTCTCCTTCCTGAGCGGTATGACGGCTGCGTGGTCCCATGTTGTTTATACTTGCGTACTATTGTTCTACAGATAAACGTGGTACCTTCAGGCGTTGGGAAATTGCTTTGGAGCAGTAGCTTCTTCCTTGCTGAGCGGCCGTTCAGGTTATGTCGATATAGGACTCGTTTTACTGTGGATGTAGATACTTTTGGACCTGTTTCCTCCAGCATCTTCACAAGGTCCTTTGCTGTTGTTCTGGGATTGATTTGCACTTTTCGCACCAAAGTACGTTCATCTCTAGGAGACAGAACGCGTCTCCTTCCTGAGCGGTATGACGGCTGCGTGGTCCCATGGTGTTTTTACTTGCGTACTGTTTTTTCTACAGATGAACTCGGTACCTTCAGGCGTTTGGAAATTGCTCCCAAGGATGAACCAGACTTGTGGAGGTCTACAATTGTTTTCTGAGGTCTTGGCTGATTTCTTTTGTTTTTTCCGTGATGTCAAGCAAAGAGGCACCGAGTTTAAAGGTAGGCCTTGAAATACATCTACAAGGTACACCTCCAATTGACTCAAATGATGTCAATTAGCCTATCAGAAGCTTCTAAAGCCATGACATCATTTTCGGGAATTTTCCACGCTGTTTAAAGGCACAGCCAACTTAGTGTATGTAAACCTCTGACCCACTGGATTTGTGATACAGTGAATTATAAGTGAAATAATCTGTCTGTAAACAATTGTTGGAAAAATGACTTGTGTCATGCACAAAGTACATGTCCTAACCGACTTGCCAAAACTATAGTTTGTTAAACAAGACATGTGTGGAGTGGTTGACAAACGACTTTTAATGACTCCAACATAAGTGTACGTAACTTCCGACTTCAACTGTATGTACCATTTCAAATTGCAAACCGATTTGCACTGCACTATCCTTCCCTGGTTATCTAGTGGTTAGGATTCGGCGCTCTCACCGCCGCAGGCCGGGTTCGATTCCCGGTCAGGGAACTAATCTTTTGCGACCTGTTTACTTGTGCAACCTGTCACAATGAATTTTGTCGGTCATCGCACATATGTAGCATTTCAAATTGTGAACCGATTTGCTTTGCTGTATCCTTCCCTGGTGGTCTAGTGGTTAGGATTCGGCGCTCTCACTGCCGCGGCCCGGGTTCGATTCCCGGTCAGGGAATTAGTCTTTGTTACTTGTGCAACCTGTCACACTGAATTTAGTAGGTAATCGCCCAACTGATTTTCCCTACAGTGTCCTTCCCTTGTGACCTAGTGGTGCAGCAAAGCACCCCCACAACATGATGCTGCCACCCCTGTGCTTCACGGTTGGGATGGTGTTCTTCGGCTTGCAAGCCTCCACCTTTTGCCTCCAAACATAACAATGGTCATTATGGCCAAATAGTTCTATTTTTGTTTCATCAGACCAGAGGACATTTCTCCAAAAAGTAGGATCTTTGTCCACAAACTGCAGTCAGGCTTTTTTATGGCAGTTTTGGAGCAGCAGCTTCTTCCTTGCTGAGCGTCCTTTCAGGTTATATTGATATAGGACTCGTTTTACTGTGGATATAGATACTTTTGAAACTGTTTCCTCCAGCATCTTCACAAGGTCCTTTGCTGTTGTTCTGGGATTGATTTGCACTTTTCGCACCAAAGTACGTTCATCTCTAGGAGACAGAACGCGTCTCCTTCCTGAGCGGTATGACGGCTGCGTGGTCCCATGGTGTTTATACTTGCGTACTATTGTTTCTACAGATAAACGTGGTACCTTCAGGCGTTGGGAAATTGCTTTGGAGCAGTAGCTTCTTCCTTGCTGAGCGGCCGTTCAGGTTATGTCGATATAGGACTCGTTTTACTGTGGATGTAGATACTTTTGGACCTGTTTCCTCCAGCATCTTCACAAGGTCCTTTGCTGTTGTTCTGGGATTGATTTGCACTTTTCGCACCAAAGTACGTTCATCTCTAGGAGACAGAACGCGTCTCCTTCCTGAGCGGTATGACGGCTGCGTGGTCCCATGGTGTTTTTACTTGCGTACTGTTTTTTCTACAGATGAACTCGGTACCTTCAGGCGTTTGGAAATTGCTCCCAAGGATGAACCAGACTTGTGGAGGTCTACAATTGTTTTCTGAGGTCTTGGCTGATTTCTTTTGATTTTCCCGTGATGTCAAGCAAAGAGGCACCGAGTTTAAAGGTAGGCCTTGAAATACATCTACAAGGTACACCTCCAATTGACTCAAATGATGTCAATTAGCCTATCAGAAGCTTCTAAAGCCATGACATCATTTTCGGGAATTTTCCACGCTGTTTAAAGGCACAGCCAACTTAGTGTATGTAAACCTCTGACCCACTGGATTTGTGATACAGTGAATTACAAGTGAAATAATCTGTCTGTAAACAATTGTTGGAAAAATGACTTGTGTCATGCACAAAGTACATGTCCTAACCGACTTGCCAAAACTATAGTTTGTTAAACAAGACATGTGTGGAGTGGTTGACAAACGACTTTTAATGACTCCAACATAAGTGTACGTAAACTTCCGACTTCAACTGTATGTACCATTTCAAATTGCAAACCGATTTGCACTGCACTATCCTTCCCTGGTTGTCTAGTGGTTAGGATTCGGCGCTCTCACCGCCGCGGCCCGGGTTCGATTCCCGGTCAGGGAACTAATCTTTTGCGACCTGTTTACTTGTGCAACCTGTCACAATGAATTTTGTCGGTCATCGCACATATGTAGCATTTCAAATTGTGAACCGATTTGCTTTGCTGTATCCTTCCCTGGTGGTCTAGTGGTTAGGATTCGGCGCTCTCACCTGCCGCGGCCCGGGTTCGATTCCCGGTCAGGGAATTAGTCTTTGTTACTTGTGCAACCTGTCACACTGAATTTAGTAGGTAATCGCCCAACTGATTTTCCCTACAGTGTCCTTCCCTTGTGACCTAGTGGTGCAGCAAAGCACCCCCACAACATGATGCTGCCACCCCTGTGCTTCACGGTTGGGATGGTGTTCTTCGGCTTGCAAGCCTCCACCTTTTGCCTCCAAACATAACAATGGTCATTATGGCCAAATAGTTCTATTTTTGTTTCATCAGACCAGAGGACATTTCTCCAAAAAGTAGGATCTTTGTCCACAAACTGCAGTCAGGCTTTTTTATGGCAGTTTTGGAGCAGCAGCTTCTTCCTTGCTGAGCGGCCTTTCAGGTTATATTGATATAGGACTCGTTTTACTGTGGATGTAGATACTTTTGAACCTGTTTCCTCCAGCATCTTCACAAGGTCCTTTGCTGTTGTTCTGGGATTGATTTGCACTTTTCGCACCAAAGTACGTTCATCTCTAGGAGACAGGACGCGTCTCCTTCCTGAGCGGTATGACGGCTGCGTGGTCCCATGGTGTTTATACTTGCGTACTATTGTTTCTACAGATAAACGTGGTACCTTCAGGCGTTGGGAAATTGCTTTGGAGCAGTAGCTTCTTCCTTGCTGAGCGGCCGTTCAGGTTATGTCGATATAGGACTCGTTTTACTGTGGATGTAGATACTTTTGGACCTGTTTCCTCCAGCATCTTCACAAGGTCCTTTGCTGTTGTTCTGGGATTGATTTGCACTTTTCGCACCAAAGTACGTTCATCTCTAGGAGACAGGACGCGTCTCCTTCCTGAGCGGTATGACGGCTGCGTGGTCCCATGGTGTTTTTACTTGCGTACTGTTTTTTCTACAGATGAACTCGGTACCTTCAGGCGTTTGGAAATTGCTCCCAAGGATGAACCAGACTTGTGGAGGTCTACAATTGTTTTCTGAGGTCTTGGCTGATTTCTTTTGATTTTCCCGTGATGTCAAGCAAAGAGGCACCGAGTTTAAAGGTAGGCCTTGAAATACATCTACAAGGTACACCTCCAATTGACTCAAATGATGTCAATTAGCCTATCTGAAGCTTCTAAAGCCATGACATCATTTTCGGGAATTTTCCACGCTGTTTAAAGGCACAGCCAACTTAGTGTATGTAAACCTCTGACCCACTGGATTTGTGATACAGTGAATTACAAGTGAAATAATCTGTCTGTAAACAATTGTTGGAAAAATGACTTGTGTCATGCACAAAGTACATGTCCTAACCGACTTGCCAAAACTATATTTTGTTAAACAAGACATGTGTGGAGTGGTTGACAAACGACTTTTAATGACTCCAACATAAGTGTACGTAAACTTCCGACTTCAACTGTATGTACCATTTCAAATTGCAAACCGATTTGCACTGCACTATCCTTCCCTGGTTGTCTGGTGGTTAGGATTCGGCGCTCTCACCGACGCGGCCGGGGTTCGATTCCCGGTCAGGGAACTAATCTTTTGCGACCTGTTTACTTGTGCAACCTGTCACAATGAATTTTGTCGGTCATCGCACATATGTAGCATTTCAAATTGTGAACCGATTTGCTTTGCTGTATCCTTCCCTGGTGGTCTAGTGGTTAGGATTCGGTGCTCTCACCGCCGCGGCCCGGGTTCGATTCCCGGTCAGGGAATTAGTCTTTGTTACTTGTGCAACCTGTCACACTGAATTTAGTAGGTAATCGCCCAACTGATTTTCCCTACAGTGTCCTTCCCTTGTGACCTAGTGGTGCAGCAAAGCACCCCCACAACATGATGCTGCCACCCCTGTGCTTCACGGTTGGGATGGTGTTCTTCGGCTTGCAAGCCTCCACCTTTGCCTCCAAACATAACAATGGTCATTATGGCCTAATAGTTATAATTTTGTTTCATCAGACCAGAGGACATTTCTCCAAAAAGTAGGATCTTTGTCCACAAACTGCAGTCAGGCTTTTTTATGGCAGTTTTGGAGCAGCAGCTTCTTCCTTGCTGAGCGTCCTTTCAGGTTATATTGATATAGGACTCGTTTTACTGTGGATATAGATACTTTTGAAACTGTTTCCTCCAGCATCTTCACAAGGTCCTTTGCTGTTGTTCTGGGATTGATTTGCACTTTTCGCACCAAAGTACGTTCATCTCTAGGAGACAGAACACGTCTCCTTCCTGAGCGGTATGACGGCTGCGTGGTCCCATGGTGTTTATACTTGCGTACTATTGTTTCTACAGATAAACGTGGTACCTTCAGGCGTTTGGAAATTGCTTTGGAGCAGTAGCTTCTTCCTTGCTGAGCGCCCGTTCAGGTTATGTCGATATAGGACTCGTTTTACTGTGGATGTAGATACTTTTGGACCTGTTTCCTCCAGCATCTTCACAAGGTCCTTTGCTGTTGTTCTGGGATTGATTTGCACTTTTCGCACCAAAGTACGTTCATCTCTAGGAGACAGAACGCGTCTCCTTCCTGAGCGGTATGACGGCTGCGTGGTCCCATGGTGTTTTTACTTGCGTACTGTTTTTTCTACAGATGAACTCGGTACCTTCAGGCGTTTGGAAATTGCTCCCAAGGATGAACCAGACATGTGGAGGTCTACAATTGTTTTCTGAGGTCTTGGCTGATTTCTTTTGATTTTCCCGTGATGTCAAGCAAAGAGGCACCGAGTTTAAAGGTAGGCCTTGAAATACATCTACAAGGTACACCTCCAATTGACTCAAATGATGTCAATTAGCCTATCAGAAGCTTCTAAAGCCATGACATCATTTTCGGGAATTTTCCACGCTGTTTAAAGGCACAGCCAACTTAGTGTATGTAAACCTCTGACCCACTGGATTTGTGATACAGTGAATTACAAGTGAAATAATCTGTCTGTAAACAATTGTTGGAAAAATGACTTGTGTCATGCACAAAGTACATGTCCTAACCGACTTGCCAAACTATAGTTTGTTAAACAAGACATGTGTGGAGTGGTGACAACGACTTTTAATGACTCCAAAATAAGTGTACGTAAACTTCCGACTTCAACTGTATGTACCATTTCAAATTGCAAACCGATTTGCACTGCACTATCCTTCCCTGGTTGTCTAGTGGTTAGAATTCGGCGCTCTCACCGACGCGGCCCGGGTTCGATTCCAGGTCAGGGAACTAATCTTTTGCGACCTGTTTACTTGTGCAACCTGTCACAATGAATTTTGTCGGTCATCGCACATATGTAGCATTTCAAATTGTGAACCGATTTGCTTTGCTGTATCCTTCCCTGGTGGTCTAGTGGTTAGGATTCGGCGCTCTCACCGCCGCGGCAGGGGTTCGATTCCCGGTCAGGGAATTAGTCTTTGTTACTTGTGCAACCTGTCACACTGAATTTAGTAGGTAATCGCCCAACTGATTTTCCCTACAGTGTCCTTCCCTTGGGACCTAGTGGTGCAGCAAAGCACCCCCACAACATGATGCTGCCACCCCTGTGCTTCACGGTTGGGATGGTGGTCTTCGGCTTGCAAGCCTCCACCTTTTGCCTCCAAACATAACAATGGTCATTATGGCCAAATAGTTGTATTTTTGTTTCATCAGACCATAGGACATTTCTCCAAAAAGTAGGATCTTTGTCCACAAACTGCAGTCAGGCTTTTTTATGGCAGTTTTGGAGCAGCAGCTTCTTCCTTGCTGAGCGGCCTTTCAGGTTATATTGATATAGGACTCGTTTTACTGTGGATATAGATACTTTTGAACCTGTTTCCTCCAGCATCTTCACAAGGTCCTTTGCTGTTGTTCTGGGATTGATTTGCACTTTTCGCACAAAAGTACGTTCATCTCTAGGAGACAGAACGCGTCTCCTTCCTGAGCGGTATGACGGCTGCGTGGTCCCATGGTGTTTTTACTTGCGCACTGTTTTTTCTACAGATGAACTCGGTACCTTCAGGCGTTTGGAAATTGCTCCCAAGGATGAACCACGACTTGTGGAGGTCTACAATGTTTTCTGAGGTCTTGGCTGATTTCTTTTGATTTTCCCGTGATGTCAAGCAAAGAGGCACCGAGTTTAAAGGTAGGCCTTGAAATACATCTACAAGGTACACCTCCAATTGACTCAAATGATGTCAATTAGCCTATCAGAAGCTTCTAAAGCCATGACATCATTTTCGGGAATTTTCCACGCTGTTTAAAGGCACAGCCAACTTAGTGTATGTAAACCTATGACCCACTGGATTTGTGATACAGTGAATTACAAGTGAAATAATCTGTCTGTAAACAATTGTTGGAAAAATGACTTGTGTCATGCACAAAGTACATGTCCTAACCGACTTGCCAAAACTATAGTTTGTTAAACAAGACATGTGTGGAGTGGTTGACAAACGACTTTTAATGACTCCAACATAAGTGTACGTAACTTCCGACTTCAACTGTATGTACCATTTCAAATTGCAAACCGATTTGCACTGCACTATCCTTCCCTGGTTATCTAGTGGTTAGGATTCGGCGCTCTCACCGCGCGGGCCCGGGTTCGATTCCCGGTCAGGGAACTAATCTTTTGCGACCTGTTTACTTGTGCAACCTGTCACAATGAATTTGTCGGTCATCGCACATATGTAGCATTTCAAATTGTGAACCGATTTGCTTTGCTGTATCCTTCCTTAGTGGTCTAGTGGTTAGGATTCAGGCTGCATCTCACCTACCGCGGCCACGGGTTCGATTCCCGATCAGGAATTAGTCTTTGTTACTTGGCAACCTGTCACACTGAATTTAGTAGGTAATCGCCCAACTGATTTTCCCTACAGTGTCCTTCCCCTTGTGACTAGTGGTGCAGCCAAAGCACCCCCACAATGCATGAATTGCTGCCCACCCCTGTGCTTACGGTTTAGAGCGATGGTGTTGTTCGGCTCTGCAAGCCTCCACCTTTTGCCCTCCAAACAATCACAATGGTTCATATGGCCAAATTAGTTATAATTTTTGTCTTTCATCAGACCAAGAGGACATTTCTCCAAAAAGTAGTATCTTTGTCCACAAACTGCAGTCAGGCTTTTTTTTATGGCAGTTTGGCAGCAGCAGCTTCTTCCTTGCTGAGCGTCCTTTCAGGCTTTATATTGATATCGGGACCTCGTTTTTACTGTGGATATAGATACTTTTGAACCTGTTTCCTCCAGCATCTTCACAAGGTCCTTTGCGTGGTTTTCTGGGATTGATTTGCACTTTTCGCACCAAAGTACGTTCATCTCTAGGAGACAGAACGCGTCTCCTTCCTGAGCGGTATGACTGGCTGCGTGGTCCCATGGTTTTTACTTGCGTACTGTTTTTTCTACAGATGAACTCGGTACCTTCAGGCGTTTGGAAATTGCTCCCAAGGATGAACCAGACTTGTGGAGGTCTACAATTGTTTTCTGACGTCTTGGCTGATTTCTTTTGATTTTCCCGTGATGTCAAGCAAAGAGGCACCGAGTTTAAAGGTAGCCCTTGAAATACATCTACAAGGTACACCTCCAATTGACTCAAATGATGTCAATTAGCCTATCAGAAGCTTCTAAAGCCATGACATCATTTTCGGGAATTTCCACGCTGTTTAAAGGCACAGCCAACTTAGTGTATGTAAACCTCTGACCCACTGGATTTGTGATACAGTGAATTACAAGTGAAATAATCTGTCTGTAAACAATTGTTGGAAAAATGACTTGTGTCGTGCACAAAGTACATGTCCTAACCCGACTTGCCAAAACTATATTTGTTAAACAAGACAGTGTGGAGTGGTTGACAAACGACTTTTAATGACTCCAACATAAGTGTACGTAAACTTCCGACTTCAACTGTATGTACCATTTCAAATTGCAAACGATTTGCACTGCACTATCCTTCCTGGTTGTCTGGTGGTTAATAGGATTTCGGCGCTCTCACCGACGCGGCCGGGGTTCGATTCCCGGTCAGGGAACTAATCTTTTGCGACCTGTTTACTTGTGCAACCTGTCACAATGAATTTTTTCGGTCATGGCACATATGTAGCATTTCAAATTGTGAACCGATTTGCTTTGCTGTATCCTTCCCTGGTGGTCTAGTGGTTAGGATTCGGCGCTCTCACCGCCGCTGCCGGGGTTCGCTGCCAGGGTTCGATTCCCGGTCAGGGAATTAGTCTTTGTTACTTGTGCAACCAGTCACACTGAATTTAGTAGGTAATCGCCCAACTGATTATCTCTACAGTGTCCTTCCCTTGTGACCTAGTGGTGCAGCAAGCACCCCCCACAACATGATGCTGCCACCCCTGTGCTTCACGGTTGGGATGGTGTTCTTCGGCTTGCAAGCCTCCACCTTTTGCCTCCAAAACATAACAATGGTCATTACTGGCCAAATAGTTCTATTTTTGTTTCATCAGACCAGAGGACATTTCTCCAAAAAGTAGGGATCTTTGTCCACAAACTGCAGTCAGGCTTTTTTATGGCAGTTTTGGAGCAGCAGCTTCTTCCTTGCTTGAGCGGCCTTTCAGGTTATATATTGATATAGGACTCGTTTTACTGTGGATATAGATACTTTTGAACCTGTTTCCTCCAGCATCTTCACAAGGTCCTTTGCTGTTGTTCTGGGATTGATTTGCACTTTTCGCACCAAAGTACGTTCATCTCTAGGAGACAGAACGCATCTCCTTCCTGAGCGGTATGACGCCTGCGTGGTCCCATGGTGTTTATACTTGCGTACTATTGTTTCTACAGATAACGTGGTACCTTCAGCGTTGGAAATTGCTTTGGAGCAGTAGCTTCTTCCTTGCTGAGCGGCCGTTTCAGGTTATGTCGATATAGGACTCGTTTTACTGTGGATGTAGATACTTTTGGAACCTGTTTCCTCCAGCATCTTCACAAGGTCCTTTGCTGTTGTTCTGGGATTGATTTGCACTTTTCGCACCAAAGTACGTTCATCTCTAGGAGACAGAACGCGTCTCCTTCCTGAGCGGTATGACGGCTGCGTGGTCCCATGGTGTTTTACTTGCGTACTGTTTTTTCTACAGATGAACTCGGTACCTTCAGGCGTTTGGAAATTGCTCCCAAGGATGAACCAGACTTGTGGAGGTCTACAATTGTTTTCTGAGGTCTTGGCTGATTTCTTTTGATTTTTCCCGTGATGTCAAGCAAAGAGGGCACCGAGTTTAAAGGTAGGCCTTGAAATACATCTACAAGGTACACCTCCAATTGACTCAAATGATGTCAATTAGCCTATCAGAAGCTTCTAAAGCCATGACATCATTTTCGGGAATTTTCCAAGCTGTTTAAAGGCACAGCCAACTTAGTGTATGTAAACCTCTGACCCCACTGGATTTGTGATACAGTGAATTACAAGTGAAATAATCTGTCTGTAAACAATTGTTGGAAAAATGACTTGTGTCATGCACAAAGTACCATGTTCCTACCGACTTGCCAAAACTATAGTTTGTAAACAAGACATGTGTGGAGTGGTTGACAAACGACTTTTAATGACTCCAACATAAGTGTACGTAAACTTCCGACTTCAACTGTATGTACATTTCAAATTGCAAACCGATTTGCACTGCACTATCCTTCCACTGGTGGTCTAGTGGTCTAGGATTCGGCGCTCTCACCGCCGCGGCCCGGGTTCGATTCCCGGTCAGGGAACTACTCTTTTGCGACCTTGTTTACTTGTGCAACTGTCACAATGAATTTTGTCGGTCATCGCACATATGTAGCATTTTCAAATGTGAACCGATTGCTTTGCTGTATCCTTCCCTGGTGGTCTAGTGGTTAGGATTCGGCGCTCTCACCGCCGCGCCCGGGTTCGATTCCCGGTCAGGGAACTAACTTTTGCGACCTGTTTACTTGTGCAACCTGTCACAATGAATTTTGTCGGTCATCGCACATATGTAGCATTTCAAATTGTGAACCGATTTGCTTTGCTGTATCCTTCCCTGGTGGTCTAGTGGTTAGGATTCGGCGCTCTCACCGCCACGGCCCGGTTTCGAATCCCGGTCAGGAATTAGTCTTTGTTACTTGTGCAACCTGTCACACTGAATTTTGTAGGTAATCGCCCAACTGATTTTCCCTACACTGTACGTCCCTTGTGACCTAGTGGTGCAGCAAAGCACCCCCAAACATGATGCTGCCACCCCTGTGCTTCACGGTTGGGATGGTGTTCTTCGGCTTGCAAGCCTACACCTTTTGCCTCCAAACATAACAATGGTCATTATGGCCAAATAGTTCTATTTTTGTTTCATCAGAACCAGAGGACATTTCTCCAAAAAGTAGGATCTTTGTCCACAAACTGCAGTCAGGCTTTTTTATGGCAGTTTTGGAACCAGCAGCTTCTTCCTTGCTGAGCGCCTTTCAGGTACTATTGCTATAGGACTGTTTTACTGTGGATATAGATACTTTTGAACCTGTTTCCTCCAGCATCTTCACAAGGTCTTTGCTGTTGTTCTGGGATTGATTTGCACTTTTTCGCACAAAGTACGTTCATCTCTAGGAGACAGAACGCGTCTCCTTCCTGAGCGGTATGACGGCTGCGTGGTCCCATGGTGGTTTATACTTGCGTACTATTGTTTTCTACAGATAACGTGGTACCTTCAGGCGTTGGGAAATTGCTTGGAGCAGAGCTTCTTCTTGCTGAGCGGCCGTTCAGGTTATGTCGATATAGGACTCGTTTACTGTGGATGTAGATACTTTTGACCTGTTTCCTCCAGCATCTTCACAAGGTCCTTTGCTGTTGTTTGGGATTGAGTTGCACTTTTCGCACCAAAGTCCGTTCATCTCTAAGAGACAGAACGCGTCTCCTTCCTGATCAGTATGACGGCTGCGGGTCCCATGGTGTTTTTACTTGCGTACTGTTTTTCTACAGATGAACTCGGTACCTTTCAGGCGTTTGGAAATTGCTCCAAGGATGAACCAGACTTGTGGTGGTCTACAATTGTTTTCTGAGGTCTTGGCTGATTTCTTTTGATTTTCCCGTGATGTCAAGCAAAGAGGCTCCGAGTTTAAAGGTAGACCTTGAAATACATCTACAAGGTTCACCTCCAATTGACTCAAATGATGTCAATTAGCCTATCAGAAGCTTCTAAAGCCATGACATCATTTTCGGGAATTTTCCACGCTGTTTAAAGGCACAGCCAATTTAGTGTATGTAAACCTCTGACCCACTGGATTGTGATACAGAATTACAAGTGAAATAATCTGTCTGTAAACAATTGTTGGAAAAATGACTTGTGTCATGCACAAAGTACATGTCCTAACCGACTTGCCAAACTATGTTTGTTAAACAAGACATGTGTGGAGTGGTTGACAAACGACTTTTAATGACTCCAACATAAGTGTACGTAAACTTCCGACTTCAACTGTATGTACCATTTCAAATTGCAAACCGATTTGCACTGCACTATCCTTCCCTGGTTGTCTAGTGGTTAGGATTCGGCGCTCTCACCCCGCGGCCAGGGTTCGATTCCCGGTCAGGGAACTAATCTTTTGCGACTGTTTACTTGTGCAACCTGTCACAATGAATTTTGTCGGTCATCGCACATATGTAGCATTTCAAATTGTGAACCGATTTGCTTTGCTCTATCCTTCCCTGGTGGTCTAGTGGTTAGGATTCGGCGCTCTCACCGCCGCGGCCCGGGTTCGATTCCCGGTCAGGGATCTAATCTTTGCGACCTGTTTACTTGTGCAACCTGTCACAATGAATTTTGTCGGTCATCGCACATATGTAGCATTTCAAATTGTGAACCGATTTGCTTTGCTGTATCCTTCCCTGGTGGTTAGTGGTTAGGATTTTGAGCTCTCACCGCCGCGGCCCGGGTTCGATTCCCGGTCAGGGAATTTGTCTTTGTTACTTGTGCAACCTGTCACACTGAATTTAGTAGGTAATGGCCCAACTGATTTTCCCTACACTGTCCTTCCCTTGTGACCTAGTGGTGCAGCAAAGCGCAGCCACCCCTGTGCTTCACGTTTGGGATCGTGTTTCGGCTTGCAAGCCTTCACCTTTTGCCTCCAAACATAACAATGGTCATTATGGCCAAATAGTTCTATTTTTGTTTCATCAGACCAGAGGACATTTCTCCAAAAAGTAGGATCTTTGTCCACAAACTGCAGTCAGGTTTTTTATGGCAGTTTTGGAGCAGCAGCTTCTTCCTTGCTGAGTGGCCTTTCAGGTTATATTGATATAGGACTCGTTTTACTGTGGATATAGATACTTTTTAACCTTTCCTCCAGCATCTTCACAAGGTCCTTTGCTGTTGTTCTGGGATTGATTTGCACTTTTCGCACCAAAGTACGTTCATCTCTAGGAGACAGAACGCGTCTCCTTCCTGAGAGGTATGACGGCTGCGTGGTCCCATGGTGTTTATGCTTGCGAACTATTGTTTCTACAGATAAACGTGGTACCTTCAGGCGTTGGGAAATTGCTTTGGAGCAGTAGCTTCTTCCTTGCTGAGCGGCCGTTCAGGTTATGTCGATATAGGACTCGTTTTACTGTGGATGTAGATACTTTTGGACCTGTTTCCTCCAGCATCTTCACAAGGTCCTTTACTGTTGTTCTGGGATTGATTTGCACTTTTCGCACCAAAGTACGTTCATCTCTAGGAGACAGAACGCGTCTCCTTCCTGAGCGGTATGACGGCTGCGTGGTCCCATGGTGTTTTTACTTGCGTACTGTTTTTTCTACAGATGAACTCGGTACCTTCAGGCGTTTGCAAATGCTCCCAAGGATGAACCAGACTTTTGGAGGTCTACAATTTTTTTCTGAGGTCTTGGCTGATTTCTTTTGATTTTCCCGTGATGTCAAGCAAAGAGGCACCGAGTTTAAAGGTAGGCCTTGAAATACATCTACAAGGTACACCTCCAATTGACTCAAATGATGTCAATTAGCCTATCAGAAGCTTCTAAAGCCATGACATCATTTTCGGGAATTTTCCACGCTGTTTAAAGGCACAGCCAATTAGTGTATGTAAACCTCTCACCCATGGATTTGTGATACAGTGAATTACAAGTGAAATAATCTGTCTGTAAACAATTGTTGGAAAAATGACTTGTGTCATGCACAAAGTACATGTCCTAACCGACTTGCCAAACTATAGTTTGTTAACAGACATGTGTGGAGTGGTTGACAAACGACTTTTAATGACTCCAACATAAGTGTACGTAAACTTCCGACTTCACTGTATGTACCATTTCAAATTGCAAACCGATTTGCACTGCACTATCCTTCCCTGGTTGTCTAGTGGTTAGGATTCGGCGCTCTCACCGCCGCGGCCCGGGTTCGATTCCCGGTCAGGGAACTACTCTTTTGCGACCTGTTTACTTGTGCAACCTGTCACAATGAATTTTGTCGGTCATCGCACATATGTAGCATTTCAAATTGTGAACCGATTTGCTTTGCTGTATCCTTCCCTGGTGGTCTAGTGGTTAGGATTCGGCGCTCTCCACCGCCGCGGCCCGGGTTAGATTCCCGGTCAGGATCTAATCTTTTGCGACCTGTTTACTTGTGCAACCTGTCACAATGAATTTTGTCGGTCATCGCACATATGTAGCATTTCAAATTGTGAACCGATTTGCTTTGCTGTATCCTTCCCTGGTGGTCTAGTGGTTAGGATTTTGCGCTCTCACCGCCGCGGCCCGGTTCGATTCCCGGTCAGGGAATTTGTCTTTGTTACTTGTGCAACCTGTCACACTGAATTTAGTAGGTAATGGCCCAACTGATTTTCCCTACACTGTCCTTCCCTTGTGACCTAGTGGTGCAGCAAAGCACCCCCACAACATGATGCTGACACCCCTGTGCTTCACGGTTGGTATGGTGTTCTTCGGCTTGCAAGCCTCCACCTTTTGCCTCCAAACATAACAATGGTCATTATGGCCAAATATTTATATTTTTGTTTCATCAGACCAGAGGACATTTCTCCAAAAAGTAGGATCTTTGTCAACAAACTGCAGTCAGCTTTTTATGGCAGTTTTGGAGCAGCAGCTTCTTCCTTGCTGAGCGGCCTTTCAGGTTATATTGATATAGGACTCGTTTTACTGTGGATATAGATACTTTTGAACATGTTTCCTCCAGCATCTTCACAAGGTCCTTTGCTGTTGTTCTGGGATTGATTTGCACTTATCGCACCAAAGTACGTTCATCTCTAGGAGACAGAACGCGTCTCCTTCCTGAGCGGTATGACGGCTGCGTGGTCCCATGGTGTTATACTTGCGTACTATTGTTTCTACAGATAAACGTGGTACCTTCAGGGTTGGGAAATTGCTTTGGAGCAGTAGCTTCCTTGCTGAGCGGCCGTTCAGGTTATGTCGATATAGGACTCGTTTTACTGTGGATGTAGATATTTGGACCTGTTTCCTCCAGCATCTTCACAAGGTGCTTTGCTGTTGTTCTGGGATTGATTTGCACTTTTCGCACCAAAGTAGTTCATCTCTAGGAGACAGAACGCGTCTCCTTCCTGAGCGGTATGACGGCTGCGTGGTCCCATGGTGTTTTACTTGCGTACTGTTTTTTCTACAGATGAACTCGGTACCTTCAGGCGTTTGGAAATTGCTCCCAAGGATGAACCAGACTTGTGGAGGTCTACAATTGTTTTCTGAGGTCTTTGCTGATTTCTTTGATTTTCCCGTGATGTCAAGCAAAGAGGCACCGAGTTAAAAGGTAGGCCTTGAAATACATCTACAAGGTACACCTCCAATTGACTCAAATGATGTCAATTAGCCTATCAGAAGCTTCTAAAGCCATGACATCATTTTCGGGAATTTTCCACGCTGTTTAAAGGCACAGCCAACTTAGTGTATGTAAACCTCTGACCCACTGGATTTGTGATACAGTGAATTACAAGTGAATAATCTGTCTGTAAACAATTGTTGGAAAAATGACTTGTGTCATGCACAAAGTACATGTCCTAACTGACTTGCCAAAACTATAGTTGTTAAACAAGACATGTGTGGAGTGGTTGACAAACGACTTTTAATGACTCCAACATAAGTGTACGTAAACTTCCGACTTCAACTGTATTTGCCATTTCAAATTGCAAACCGATTTGAACTGCACTATCCTTCCCTGGTTGTCTAGTGGTTAGGATTCGGTGCTCTCACCGCCGCGGCCGGGTTCGATTCCCGGTCAGGGAACTAATCTTTTGCGACCTGTTTACTTGTGCAACCTGTCACAATGAATTTTGTCGGTCATCGCACATATGTAGCATTTCAAATTGTGAACCGATTGCTTTGCTGTATCCTTCCCTGGTCGTCTAGTGGTTAGGATTCGGCGCTCTCACCGCGCGGCCAGGGTTCGATTCCCGGTCAGGGAATTAGTCTTTGTTACTGTGCAACCTGTCACACTGAATTAGTAGGTAATCGCCCAACTGATTTTCCCTACAGTGTCCTTCCCTTGGACCTAGTGGTGCAGCAAAGCACCCCCAAACATGATGCTGCCACCCTGTGCTTCACGGTTGGGATGGTGTTCTTCGGCTTGCAAGCCTCCACCTTTTGCCTCCAAACATAACAATGGTCATTATGGCCAAATAGTTTATTTTTGTTTCATCAGACCAGAGGACATTTCTCCAAAAAGTAGGATCTTTGTCCACAAACTGCAGTCAGGCTTTTTTATGGCAGTTTTGGAGCAGCAGCTTCTTCCTTGCTGAGTGGCCTTCAGGTTATATTGATATAGGACTCGTTTTACTGTGGATATAGATACTTTTGAACCTGTTTCCTCCAGCATCTTCACAAGGTCCTTTGCTGTTGTTCTGGGATTGATTTGCACTTTCGCACAAAGTACGTTCATCTCTAGGAGACAGAACGCGTCTCCTTCCTGAGCGGTATGACGGCTGCGTGGTCCCATGGTGTTTATACTTGCGTACTATTGTTTCTACAGAAAAGTGGTACCTTCAGGCATTGGGAAATGCTTTGGAGCAGTAGCTTCTTCCTTGCTGAGCGGCCGTTCAGGTTATGTCGATATAGGACTCGTTTACTGTGGATGTAGATACTTTGGACCTGTTTCCTCCAGCATCTTCACAAGGTCCTTTGGTTGTTCTGGGATTGATTTGCACTTTTCGCACCAAAGTA